>NW_020438923.1:1012757-1117770 GCF_000699045.2 Agrilus planipennis
CAAAGTTCGCCCTACTTTAAAAATATCTTTTTATTTATAAAAATACAAGTATTAAAAGACATTATACATTTAATTATCAATTGAAACATTGAAACGAAATCCAATTTAAACATTATTACATAAAGAAGGAATGCAAAATCAGTCCTTAAAAATTAAAAGAAATAATCATAAGTTGTGATGCTTAAAAATTGTCAATGTTGTGGCACTGAGAAAGACAGGCAGGTAGGAAATAGAGCCATTTATTAATGATTTTCGAAATATTTCTTCTTTTCCACAGGATTAGGAATTATCTGTAAAAGCAACAATAAATTATGAAATAATTCTTTAAAAAGGAAAATCGTGGGGTTCTTACAGTATCTTGACCGGGTTTCCACCCTGCTGGACACACTTCACCATGCTTATCAGTATACTGAAAGGCCTGTACTAATCTGAGTGTTTCATCAACACTTCTACCCACAGGAAGATCATTCATAGTTATTTGTCTTAAAATACCTTTTCTGTCTATAATAAACAACCCCCTAAAATTAACAAAAATCCCTAATTATAAAAACCCAGTTTATTTTCAAAATGAAATCATATTTTTTCCCAATTCAATAACTACAATGTGAAATACAAATATCAATCAGTCATTATATAATTAAACTGATAAGTTGTGATAGATTGATAAAATGTTTACCTTAAAGTATGTCCCACGTCCTCTAAAAATACTCCATAATCTTTACTGATATTGTGGTTTAGATCAGATAGAAGGGGAATGTTGATTTTGCCTAGACCACCCTCCTTGCGTGGAGTATTTATCCATGCAAGGTGAGTGAAATGTGAATCAACTGAACAAGCTACAACCTCTGTATTTATTTTTCTAAATTCATCAATTCTGTCACTGAATGCTAGAATTTCAGTGGGGCACACAAACGTACTGAAACAATAAGAATGAAAACTAAGCTTTATATCAATCATTTAGAATGTAACTTACAAATCCAGGGGGTAAAAGAAGAATACCAAGTATTTGTTAGCATAATCAGACAACTTCAGTTGAACAAATTCTCCATTAACAACTGCTGTACTTTCCCAAAACGGGGCAGGTTTTGAAACTTAAAATGTTTAGTTAATAAAATGGTTTATGAACTTTTAAAAAGTAAAAATACTCACTAACTGCTTTAGTCCATTGAAGTTTATGTTCTGTTTTTTCTGGATTTGATCCAATAGGATAAACAGTTCCACCTGCATAAGATTGACATGAATCGTCATCAGTAAACGCAGAATAACCCTTATATACAATATTTAACAATAATATTAATGAAAGCAACCCCTTTCCCATCTTTAAAGGTAGAAAACACCTAACATATACCAGACGATAACCTATCTGTTACTCCCTTAATACTTTTCATAAATATCACAGCTGTTTACTTTTAAGTACCTTTATCTCCATTAGATTAATTTTTAATAAGTAATTGATTATAAACAGTAGATTATTATATTTTAATACTTATTAACTTCAGTAAAAAATTGAGGTTATGTCGATTATAGCTATTACAAGTATTTACCACCAGGTGACAATACCAAAGAGCGCCAAGTTTAAAAATTTAAAAATGAAAAACTAGCATTATGAATAGAATAAGTCGCGTATTCTTTAATTTAAGTGATAAGATTTCCTTAAAAATAATTTTTGGCGTTTTAATTCGAAAGTAATTAATGTCTTGAGGGGTGTTTATAAATCGTTACGTTTGCACCCCTGTGTTTGCCGCAAGGTAAAAGAATAAAGTCGGAGGGAATAATTCAAAATTTGAAAGGGTATTCGAAAATATAATTTAATGAAGTATGGATAGACAAAATGGAACTTCAGAAAGCCAAATTCAAATTGACGAAGACGATTCAGATTGCTTTTGTAAGTTCTAAAATCATTTAATTGTAAAATTACGCTTTCGTTATCGATTAAACACAATTGGTTATCTGCAATGTAATACCTTTTAGTTTTACAACCTGCCTCGTCCCCTTACGATATAAAGGCTAAAATTAAAACTGCAAATGAAGCTCTTTCAAACGAAGTTCTTTCCGAAACTAAAAGATTCACAGTAAAGTTCAAAGATGATTTTACTTACTACGAAGCAGATTCAACCCTTCTGGACGTAAGTAGTGTGGAAAGCGAAGAAAACACTCAAAATACTGTAATAGAAGAATGTCCTCATGAAGAAACTGAAGAGACAGCTCTTTTGGAAGCGAAACTACAAATCAATCTTAACATCCAAGAAGAAAACGTTAGCAGCGATAGTGAAATATCTGAAAAGATAATTGAAAACAAAGACGACAATAGTGACGATAGTTCTAAACAAATGACGGAAATCGACGCAAATAACTGTGACGAACGATGTCCGTCAGTGAATCTTGGAAGTTCTATAAAGGACGATGTCTTCACTCAAGAAGACGTAACTTCTGAAGATAACAGCGTGGATACTCTCAATGGCTTCGACGAAATTGAAGATAATGAAGAAGAAGGGCCTTTTGTGACTCTCGAGGCTGAAGAAGTTCAAAAAAGTGACCACTCTGACATCAGAATCGATCTTCAAAAGGGTGAGAAACCGGCCAAACAAACATCGCCACATCGAATAATTTGCAGAGATCATTGCATAGACAGATTTGACAGTGTGGAAGAAATAATGAAACATAAAACTCCAACACCTGCATGCTGTCCATTACTGAGACTTCGAAAGCGTTACTGTTGCGAACAAAACGAATTCAAGCAACAGCAAAAGTTACCTGTCTACACAGGAAAACGTTCAGAATACGGTATGAGCTCCAAAGACATGCAGGAGGCCAGAAAAAGGAAAGCGTTACAAGAAAAACTCAAAATAGAAGAGAGCCGTATTATCGAAGAAAACAGGCGCAGAAGAATCGAAGAAAACGAAAAGATATTCACGAGGTGGTTGCAAGACGTGACCAAGAGAAAAAAATCGCAACATCAGGATAAAACAACAAAACAACAACGGAAAGCATACTCTGAACGGTTCGATCGAAATTCTACCAACAAAGTTCGCCCAACTACTGCAAATAACAAGACCAGTGTACAGTACCAGAAGAAAAAAAGACCTCAAACATGCCCCGCTAGTATATGCATTGAAATACCACAAAGAATTTTGAAAAAGGGTGTTATCATAGGTGACGTCAAAATATCAACTCGTACCAAAAAGTCTAATGAATATCATGTAATGGAAATTTTCTAACACATAAATACTCTTGTCTTAAATAAAGTTTTAGGTCTCTTCTTACATTTTAATAGTACTTTAATAATTAAAAAAGATTTTTTTAATTGCGAAACACTGGTTTAATATGATAATGGATTAAATAAATTCAAACTTACTATTCTCGTTAGCTAGGGTCATCTTGCACCTTGGGATTCTATCCTGGGATACTTCGTCCATTCGATTGCGGATATTTTTTGTATTTTATTTAACTATGTCACAAAGTAATAAAATATTAAGTATTAAATCAAAATCGTATGTCATAAAATACAAATTTACCCACTCTGATAGATAGGAAATTATAGAAATAATCCAATATTCGATATTTATACCTATGCACTATATATATTTAATTATTTTTTATACAATTAGTTATTAGTACATTCTCTTTACAATTATTTTATTAATCTACTATCACAGTTAACACAAAAACAGACCGAATCGAATATGATGACATTAAATGGTAACGAAACTATGAAATTTATGGTAAACTCGTGTATTTTTCCATCTGGTACATGTCTCCCAGCAGCTGGGTTATCGGTACTTCTCCAATGGTATCTTTAAAAAATAACAATTCAACCGTTATCGAACGTATTGCCCTTAAACTGGGCACCAGCAAAAGTAATCGACCAAATCTGGTAGGTTGTCTAGGATATCTGGTCCTTACGTAATCCCCAAGGATGCATTGCGCCTGATCTTGTAACATTTCAACAGGTTGCACATCCATTAAACCTGCCGTTTCTAAATAAACAAGTAAACCTTTGTACAATGTACCTATATATTGAGTAGCATTTATTTTAAATAAATCGATATTTAAATATGGTTTACCTGGTGTAAAGAGTAATACTGCTTTCATGCATCCACATTCACTCACATCCGGTGATATCTGTCTAAATCTGCACAGGATTTCCTTCGATGGGATAAAAATATATATATAAATACAATAGGTACTTATTATTTTTTTACCATACCTGTATAGTTTTGATCTCGATTGCGGTGTGGGCATCCGTGGGTAGACGTTCGCATGCTTGGGGACATGTAAGTAAAACGGAAAGGTCCCATGGAACCGACCATTGCGCGAGATGAAGTAGAAATAAGTCCTTCCAGGATTCTTGTAAAAGAAGGAGCTGGTCGTTTTTGCTCAGGGTTTGAAATGGTGGTAGACATCGGACCCATCGTACAGCCATAAAAAGAAGTCTTGCTGTTGTTTCCTAAATAGACCTTAGGTATTTGTAATTGGGGTCCAAGATGGGCAGTCGGTTCAAATTTAAAAATAATACAGCATGTATTTCAAGTGGGATATCAAATTTAATTGCAAATTTCAAAATTACGTGATACTTTAAGTTCATGGAGTACTTATCCCTCTTATCCCATGGGTGAGAAAAACAATTGAATTCAGTTCTCTTAACATGTAGAAGTTTTTAATTTTGTCAATCAGAACCGCTAGCTTGAACTTGTTAAAGATTTCGGAATTTCTAATGGTAATTTCTGAGTTGTAGTTTCTCGGTGTTAACAAGGATTAATCACCAGACAAAGTTCTGTTATTATTATGAAAAAGAACATAGGGTATCTTTTATCCAAAAAAAAAACAATTCGGTTCCCGAGGGGTAGAAAAATTAGTTTCATATGGTGTCGATGATTTTTGACACGTAATTAGTTCATTAACGTCATAATTAATTAATTATTTATTTCCTCATAATATTTTATGGTTTATTCGCAAATAGTATTCAGTACCACGTGAGAAAACCCTTTTCTTACACTCTTTGTAGTTACTTCATTAGTTATAGCAATTGCTGTATGTTTGGTTGCCTATACATTATACCTATTACAAATTATAGTTTAAATGAATAAATAAGATAAATCAGCGTCCCTAACAGCACCTACATGAAGGAAACGTAATTTAAAGATGAATATTCACCAGTTTACTTCAATGAAACGGAAATTATAGCTCAATTATAGCTTTTGTTTTAATTGTCCCAGCGCCTCCACCAAAATTTTCAATAAATTTATTTTAATTGATAATTAATGTTTGTGTATGTCTATGAATCGCTTATTTTCGGTATTAACATAATAGTTTACAATCAAAATTAACTAAACATTAGTAATTAGTAACTGAATACCTTTTTAGCAGCTCAAAAGAATGCGTATAAAGCTTTTCAACTAAATTTTACGAGAAGATAACTTTGAAAATATTATTAATTAGTTAATTATTTCTGTGGTTTCCTCGAGAATAGTCTAGTTTCACGTAAAAATACTAATTTTGTAAGAAAAATCGTCTTCTAGTTTTGTTTGTAGTTTTATTTAGAGAGTTGTAAAATTTGCTGTATGAATGGTTGTCTATATCATTATATCACGAATTGAAGTTTAGTTTATTGTAAAAATAAATGTAAATTAGCATCTCAAACTGCATCTGAATGAAAAAGTATAATCTAAAGATAAAAATTCATCAATCTGCTCCAGTGAAACGAGTATTATAAGTCAATTATAGCATTTATCTTAAATTGTCCCGGCGCCTCCACCAAAAGTTTTAATCAATTTTTTTAATAAATAATATAACTGCTATTAACATTCATGCATCTTCATAAATATCTCATTTTTAGCATTAAAGGGATAGTTTACAAGATTAATGGTCCGAAATAACCATCAACAAATGTCAAGTTTGATAGTTCTTGTAATGTAAACAAAATCATACAAAAGCTTAATACATTGACTTAAATTAATTGAAAGAAAATTTAATTAGCAAAAGAACTGACGATTACGAATGTTCGAATCTTTATTACATGTACAATTAACTGCCGCCATTAATTAAAAAACCCAAGGTTCCTTTTGTGTAAAAAGGATGAAAAACTAACAGTAGGTTATAGGTATCTCCTATTATAAACGATAATATTAACGAAAGTATTAGCTACTATATAATTATGAAGATGTAGTTGCAGAAAAAGTGGGTTTTGAACCAGTAATGATTTTTTCAAAATTAAAAACGTGTGAGTGGTTGTAAGTTCTTATCCCCAACCCTATATAAAATCCTAACTATACCATCCCTATTTAATATAAACACTATATTTTTTATCTAATCTGTGTTTTCTCTTCGGAATTTTGGATTTTTTATTTGCACTGTTAGGATATCAGTTATTTACTCAACAAGAAAACGAAACAAAACTAAGAATTTTATAATTTTCCAAAAAAAAAAAAAACGAGAACAGCTAATTTATTTTTTGATTTTGCGTTATCTATCCACATCCACAAATAGATCTCTCATGTGTATTCTCGATTTTTTTTTGAGACAGGTAAATTAATTAGTTAATACGTATGTACATAATTAATTATCTAGTTCGATAGGAGGTAAATGTTGAACAAGCAGAACCGTTTGTGTAGATTAGCTTTTCTAGTTATTAAACAAAATAAAATTTTAATTAAAACCAATGGGAAAGCTTGTCCACTATAATTAAATGTTACAATTCGTTTTGGCGTTAAATCAACTTTAGATAATGTATAGTAAACGTTAATTAGTAGTTCTAATTTTTGTTAAATAAGAAAATTTTGACGTAACAAAATATAAAGTTTATCACTTTTTAATACAATTATTCGCTGGTTTATGAGTTATTATATTATGTATATAACTTTTGTACAGGTTTGTATTCTTCCCTAGTCACTACCCTGACGACGACATTTAACCTTCCCTAAAAAGATGCTGTACGCAAAGTCTTCCCTATCCTAATCACGACATTCAACCTTCCCCAAAACGATACTGTACGCATTATACGTATTAAATTTAAAATTTTACAAATTTTGCAAACAACCCTTCATATGTTTATTTTCTATTGTTGTTTTGTTGCAGATAATGGATCCACCATGGGCATAGTTTAGTACAGATAGACCCCATGTAATCCATAGAAACTTATCCCATGTTTTTACCTGTATGCCTCTGTAGTTTTCGGTGGTGGAACTATCACGTGTCGCATCATAGTGCGTGAATTCGTCTAATACGCCTGACTTAGTTGCAATCGAGACTGGAGTTTTGTCGGGAGTGCGTTGCTTTCGCGATCGGGGTACAAAATACATAAATAGTGGAAAAGTATTTATCGAGTCCGATTAATAAAGAAATAAGAATAAACGGTCGAATTAGTTCGTATCTGTCGTTCTGATTGTCGGAAAAGGTAAGAGCTTTTTGATATATTTTTTTATCATGTCCAATGACTGCGTAGGTACAAAGGACAGCGTGGTGTTCCTCGTGATTGTTAATTTTACATTTATTATAAATTTATGTGTTTTATCTAGGTTTTTCTAATTTTGATTGTAACATGTCACAAAAGGTATTCCACTCGTTTTTGATGTATTACAAGACATGTTAATCGAAGTAATAAGGGGATGTTCGCAGATTTTGAAAATGGGTGTTGTGCATGCTCGAAAAACATTCGCCATTTTCTTGCGTATTTATTATGCATTGCATTTCAGTCCCTATGGTCGTATTCCCCATGTATGGATTTATTTCCAAAGTGAATTAAACGCATTTTTTTACCAAATAAATTATATTGTTATTTTATTAGGTAAAGCAAGGCATTTCATTCGTTACTATGTTATAGGTATGTATAGGTACAAATATTTTTTCTTGCGCAGGTTGGTTAATTTTGATTTGCACTGGGGGTGGCGTTCCCATTCACATCAGGGGCTCAAAAAAGTTAACGTATTTTTTGATCAAAATAAAAATTAAACTAAGCGGTAAATGGATTTGCAATTTTTAAAAATTTTCTCATTTTATTATTGACAATTTTGACGATCTAAGGTTTGCGATCCGGTTGATAGGTACTTATATCTACAGGGGCTTTCACGAAAAATTAAACTTTGTTTTACAAAAAAACGTTATTTATTTATTTATGAAGTAACGAATTGGTGGTGAACATTGTGGTAAATTGATGCAGGCTGTACTAATTATTAATTATTTATTAGTAAAAGAGCTTGGGGTAAAATAAATAAAAGCCACTCATCATCCCTAATCACCACTACTAACTTGTTTCGTCCAATGTAATTTTGGATATTATATCAACACCAAACTATAATCTCCTTTATTGTTATTCTTTGAGGAATTGATTATTTTTGTTTTATTCGGAGATTTGCGACAGTAAAAAGATAAGAAACGGCGAGTTGTAAACCAAACTATTAATAGTAAAACAAAACAACAAACAATTAAAGGCGTTCAACTGTTTATTAAAGCGTTATTGGGATGCAGGAAAATATCTATCGTTAATTTTTGTTCTAGTAAAAATGCAATTGTTTTTTAATTCATCGTCTGATGCAAAGTATTGTTTAGAAATACAATTTCTGGAATAAATGATTTATTAAATTTTAATACAAATCAGCACTTCGGGCACGTGGTTATTTAATTGATCAACTAACTGATCAATAAATTCTAATAAATTGTTACTTGATTATTTGCAATCAACCAGTTGATAATTAAAAATACTAGTGTCTGATTAACTTATTCCGATTTAAACAATTAGTGAAGTTGTTTGGAAAAAACTGACAGTTTTGTTTTTTTTTTCAGTCATCAAAATTGTTATAAAAAACTAGTCTTTGGGGTGGTTATGTTTTGGGAGAAAGTATTTAAATTTGTTTTTGGAAAAAAAACTGGCAGTTTTTTAAAGATCATCGAAATAGTTATAAAGGACTAGTGTATAGGGGGTGGTCTTTTGGGAAAAAGCGACAGGTCGAGTAAGGGTTGGTTGGCTTTACACAAGGGGTGGCTTTTGTGCGCCTGACGACTGACGACAGACGGTTGGTAGTCGCGAATGCCAACAAGTCAATGTAACATTACCACTCCTACTTCTACCACAGCAAATTAACTTTCAGAAGGGTGGAGAATTGATATCGAAACCACGTGGCTTTTAACAAAAACAAAAGTCACCCTCTCCAGTGTTTGATATTGTTTGAACAAATCTCCCATTTTTTTTTTCTAAACGCTAGTGCAGTTTTATTGGTGCATTATAAAGTATAAACATATTCCTAATAATTTACACACTCGAAAATAAATGGTTTTGTTTATACATTATTTTATTATCATAATTTACCGCCAGTGCCATATTGGCCGCATAGATCCATAGATGCATAGAAGGCTTTTCTCCGATTTTGTTTTGTTATTCTTCGACAATGTAACAGTGTGTTGTTTGATTTTGTATACTTATGGGTACTAACAACAACGAATATTAAACATATGACTGTAGTTAAGGGAAACAAAAGACAGTTACGTCGATTGTACGTTCTCTTTTTTAATATTTTGTACATTCTATGTTTATTACGTAGACGATATTGTCCAAAATTAGTTATTTATTTAATTAACTTACCTGTAAAATTTCCCAAGTGGGTGTCAATGGTAGCGAAAGCGAAGGACTGGGCTGAGCCATCGATATAAACGTTCTGCTGCTGAGGGATGATTGTGAGTTACAGTCGACCTCTGAGGGTAATTTTGCGCCCCATACCCATTCCTTTAAACAATACGAAACCGTTTTTGTTTCGGAATGAACCGAAAGTAAAGTTGGTTTCGAAAATTTACCTGACACTTCTCCGCTGACATGAGGATCTGTAGGAGTCCTGGTGGCGGAGGAAGGGCTTGAGGATGGAAAATCGGTGGTGGCATCGTATCGACCGAAAGTCTTGGATTCGTTATCGAAGTTGGCAAACCTAGAGCCTTGGGGTTAGGTGGTGTTCCAAACAGGGATGGCGGGAAGTGAAACGAACTTGCCATGGTTACTTTGTGGTCGTTTACCAATGAGGAAATACCAGAGGACGTCGGGGACGGGGTCATTTGCGGTTGACCATGAGAATTCGTATGAATCTTGGGTTTTCTGGGACCTCTTTCGTGTTGAACAGCTGAAAATAAATACAAAAATTAATTCATTCGTTTGCATTTGTTTTGCGAATCATGTGGAGAGATTTTGGGATTGTATCTATGCATTAAACTTCTTGACAATTCACTTGGGCACTAGCAAGCAATATCTGGTTGTGATCCTTACTTTATGACGTAACCATGGCACCCTCTTTAGATCTTCGCGAATGTTGTGGCTCTTGACACCGTCATTTGTCGACATAATGTTGGAGTTCCCACGCCGCCCTCGATGGCCCATTTATTCGACAGACACCGGTGATCTTTTACTCTCTTTTAAACAGTCGACGAACGTCAAACAATCGATACGACTTTGTTGTAATAAAGGTACTTAGGTACGCACTGAATGGGTGAAAAAAGTCGTTCAATTGTTATTTATTATCACAAAAATGTTATGGGTTGTATTTTTCTTATTATTATTAAAACAGGGAATAATAGGATAATTTACTGTGTTGTGTGTCGGGATTGATTAATAAGAGCGACGGTAATGAAGGCTTTGAATAATTCGTTATTTGAAAGGAAAAAAAAGAAACCGGGAAAAGCCCCAGAGTAATAATGTAAAAGCGTTTTTCGCAGAGCTTACACGTGCATGGCCCAACGAGCGGACAAAAAGGGAGGTGATTAAGATTTTAAATTCTCCCGAAAAGCCCGTATCATTCGCCCGAGCTCAAGTTAAACAGCGTCGTTTTTCTCCCTTTCTTTCAGCGTAGCGACGTCGTTACAGCAACGGCGTCGTCGTGCCTCTTTTTTAAAAGGATCCGTGATGTATGTATATAGGGAGGATTTGCGATCCTTTCTAGCTTCGTAATCTTTTAAACGCCTCTGATGGGGTATTTAGAACGAGAACGATCATGTTTTTGCAAACAAAACGCCAAAAAAAAAAAAAGAATATTTAAATTTCGTCAGTTCTGATACCCAAAACAATCGATTTATGAATACAATTTCAACTGTTAAAACATCCCTAGCTTTTTTTTCTACCAAACGTGTTATGTAGAACACTCAGTATCAAGCAGAAATTCAGATGTGGGCAGTTTCGACCTATAATTTTGTAAGACATTCGATTTTTCGTAATCAAAGAAACAAATACATAAAAAAAAAAATGCCAATAATGTATCCCGAAGGATGTCGAGGGTGGAAAATGGTGACATGGACCAACACGTGGGCGAATTTCGATCTGACCCTCCTCGGTCAGCTCGTTGCCCTGACAGAATGACATGGCAGTATCCGATGACAGGATTACGAAGGATTATCCTCACCCGAACACCGATCCATGTAAAGTTCACACATGCAAGCGCTCTCGCCGCCGATTTACTTATGCGAGCTTTTCGAATTTATCCGATGAGCTTTTGGCCGAATGACGTCGACATCGAGGGGTAGTTACAGGATTGAGATCGAAATTTCGAAAGAATTGCATCGCTAATCAGACCCGTAGGTACACAATCCACTTAAGGTCGAAATGTCCTTATTTTGGAGTCGACAGGACATAAAAACAAAAGAACTCTTTCCAGTGTGAATGACACCGAAGATCATATTTTGTGATGGATCATAATTTTATCCTTATCATGGAGAATAAATATACCATCCTGGAGTTCCCGTAATCTCGTTTTATGTCATTTTCTTGGTTCGTTTTCGTGCAGCAGGGTGTCTCTATGATGGTTGACGATGATCTGTGGTCTAACTTGGCGTACAGCGTGGACGTGTCACAATATGATTGCCTCTGTTCGGAAGGGTGGTCGATTGGAAAAGCGTTTTACGTTCGATTCCTGCGAAACAACCAGCTGTTCCCGTTTCCATCCCCACTCATTAATGTTCATGTGCCAACTACTAGTATCTCTATACTACATTCAGCCTCGAGACTATTTCACTTTGTAGCGGACCCGCGTTAACGGAATTCATTAGGAGACAATAGAGCAGCAGATAGCATACGGGGGGTTACATCCAGGAAGTATTGATGCGAAAGGGAGAGACTTGTTACTAATGAAAATACAGAGTGATTGGAATAATTGTTTTTATGTAGGTATTTACTGAAGAGGTATTAGAAAGGATAGGAGAACAGAGGACTCTCATCATCATTATCATCATCATAAGGTCATCAGTCCTAAGACTGGTTGGACACGTATCTCCACTCTTTCCTATCCTGAGCTAAACTTCGCATTTCCCTAAAACTAGAACAGCCCACATTCTTAACTATTTGCGAACAGTAGTCTGATGTAGGTCTACCTCTACCCCTCCTAACTCCTGTTTCTGCCTCTAATATGTCTCTGACTAGACCTTCATGCCTGAGAAGGTGTCCTACCAACCTATCTCGTCTATTTTTTATTGACTTCCATAGAGTCCTCCGTTCTCCTATTCTTTCCAATACCTCTTCATTTCTAACCTTTTCTACCCACGGTATCCTCATCAACCGCCTATAACACCACATTTCGAACACTTCTAACCTTTTCTTTTCCGCCGCTTCCACTGTCCACATTTCGCACCCGTACAACACCGTGCTCCAAACATATACCTTTAACAACCTTTTTCGAATTTCTAAATTAACCGTTCGCGAGCATAGAAGTGACTTCTTTTTATTAAAGGCGACACGACCCTGCGCTATCCTCTGCTTTATGTCCCTACTACTCCTTCCATCCTCACTTATCTGACTTCCTAGGTATCTAAAATCAGCCACTTCTTCTGATTTTTCGTCTCCTATCTTTATATTCGCTCTTTCCCTACTTTTTCTGTATGGAAGTCAATAACAAATAGGCGAGATAGGTTGGTAGGACACCTCAGGCGTGAAGGGTTAGTCAGAAATATATTAGAGGCAGAAACGGGAGCTAAGAGGGGTAGAGGTAGACCTAGATTAGATTACTGTTCGCAAATAATTAAGGATGTGGTTGTTGTAGTTTTAGGGAAATGCGAAGATTAGCTGACGATAGGAAACAGTTTAAGGTCGTGTCCAACCAGTCTTAGGACTTACAACCTTATGATGATGAGGTATCTAATGTAAATAAATACACACCTTAGCATCAGGGAAGTACGTACACAAGGAAAATCAAGAATAACTTCGCAGAATGTAATAATCCCCAAAACTGTTGGTGTAAAGAGCCGAACCATAAAAATGCTTAAATTTGTCGCATGATGATTGATAAAAATATTCATGATGATGTTACTATTGTTATTAATTCGCTTTTTAGATGTTCCTGTTGTTGTTGTTGGTTGTATTTCTAGTTTACTTATTGCTTTCGTTGATAAAAAGGCCACTGAATCACATCGTGGTGGAACTCCTTTTGTGGCAAATAAACAAGTGTAGAGGAGAAAAGTGATTAGTTTAACAGAGACAGGGAAGATCGCGGAATAAAGACGTAGGAGGGGCACTCGACGGACCGCTACGACTAGGTATTATTTTGCCTCGGTGCTGACGATATCATCCTTCGTTCCTGTTGATGAGTGTTTTCCCAGACGGAACGCGAACTCGAATAAATGCCACGTAATTAGGATTTTGTGTTGTTTTTGTTCACCGCATGTTTCATTCCATTTAGCTCTGGATTTGTTCTCGTTTGCATACCTAAACGTTTTTCGATCGTACAAAGTCCCGAAATCATCCCTTCTCAATCCTGAATATATTATACGAAAGAGGGATTTGGCGCACGGCACCTTTAGTATTATATATTTGAACTAGAGATGTATAGGTACCGAGTATTTCACATTTATAGTCATCATCATCACAAAGTCGTCAGTCTCAAGACTGATTGCACCTTCACTCTTTTTAATCCTATCCTGAGCTAATCTTCGCATTTCCCTAAAACTACATAGAATATCCCACATCCTTAACTATTTGTGAACACTAATCTAATCTAGGTCTACCACTACTCTTCTCTTCATGTGTTTTTGCGTCTAAAATGTTTCTAACTTAGTCCTTGATGCTTGATAAGGTGTCCCATCAACCCATCTGGCCTATTTCTTATTGACATCCCTAGTAACCTCTCTTCCTGCCTATTCTTTCAAATATCTCTTCATTTTTAACCTTCTCTACCGTATACATTTTTTTTTTTTGTTAAAGGCGGCTCGACACCCTGCGCTATCCTTTGTTTTGTATCCTTCCTAGATACCGAAAATCAGCGACTTCTTCTAATTTTTCGTCCTTCGTCTATTTTACATTCGCATTAAAATTACGAAGACGCCGTGTTCAAAAATTTCGATGCGTTTTCGGCGAATGAGATACACGGATCGAGTTAGATAATCGCCGGATTATTTCCTTTAGAAATTGTGAGACTAATATTCGCTTTTGGAATTTTTGATTATTTGCTTCCCGTTTGCAGCGTTAGAAGGTTAACTTGTAAAGGGTAATAAATTCGTGCGAGTGATGCTGTAAAGGGCTCGGGGAAAGCCGCCGTTGTTGTGTCTGTCCGTCCGTGGGTCTAAAGAGGCCCCGATGCTGCCGGCAAATAGGAGCATTAATCATAAACGGATGTTTCGCTCTCACGCCTGCCAAGCCGAAAGGTGAAAATCGGCGAGAGGGTGAAGTGAATTCCACGCCAACAACTGACGTCGACTGCCGAGCACAACTTTTGACAAATTCGTTAATAAAGCCCCATCTCAGTCGTCAGAAGCCTCAACGTTTCGTGCCTCTTAATTTTTTCAGTTTTACTGTATGTCTAGTATCAGCCAAAACGAATAACAACCCCGAAATTATTTTGATACGGACGTTAAAAACGTTATAAAATAATTCGAAGTGGTCTGTATTCTGTCGAAACTGCCAGACGCGGATCGTGATTTCGATCTTTTTGGATCTCATCAGCGCGTCGCAGGCAGCTCCGACAGAACACAGACCAACCTTTACCTGCTGTCTTAACAGTGCGTTTTAGAAAATACTACAAATGGCGCAGTAAGCGCCATCTGTAGCACGATGCTACATTTTAGGATTACGTATTAAAAACGTTCTTAAATATTTCTAACATCAACACGATGAAATTGATAAGGGGGTTGCGTAGTGATGTGAGGGTTGTGGAAGTAAATGCGAATGGAATTGATAGGGTGCAGGGAGTATCTGTATGTTCGCCTCTTTCATGGGGATTTGCACATTCTGTCATCTCCGTTGATCCTTGCCGAACTCGAGCGTTTTAATGGGGATTCGTAAATAGAACATCATTGAGCTATCATGTAGGTACCATTACTATAGATACGTTTTCCGGAAGCAACAAAGTTGTCAAAGGATTTTCCCGTTTTATTTTTCCATGAGCATTTCAGCTATCTTTGACGATGACAATTTCCGAAGTTTTTTGGCTTCAGGGCTATATCGTTCACGAGCTTCTAATTATTTTCAGAAATATTTCTTGAAGCAGCAAAAAAATTTAATGGGCCATCGTAGCATTCAGTGTCGAAAATAATGGATATCAATAAATCCCCATTTGACGAAAAGTTCGTCGTCCCCTCAAGCCGAGCTCCCTTTCTCTCCCAATATGAATAAGTTAGAAGTGCACACAGTTCCAATTTTATCCCTGACAAGCAATCTCGGATCTCCTCTTGCCTTATAACTGTGGCGAAATTCTCTCGCCGGCCCGGGGGTGAAAACAATTACGCGGAAGGCGTGAAGTTTCGAAGTTGGAGGAAGACAGTCGTGACTTGGTCTGGTCGCAGTTGTACTTCGCAAAACTTCAGAGGCCTGTGTCGTGTTCGCGGTCGAACTAGCGCGAAACTTGCAAAAGCATCACGAATGGAAGTTTCACCATGACAACTTCTTGTCAAGCTGAATACTCCTAACAGGGAGGAAAGATCAAACAAAAATTTACACTGAAGGTGCAGCTAACTACAAGATCTAAGATGATGTTTGTTTTGGCATTTTACAGTTGCAATGTTTTTTTTTTGTTAGATACCTACAGTAGCCACAGGAAACACTTCAAAAACTATAGCATCTGTTGTCGTGTGTGTGTATGTATGTTGTACCTATAATGCGTCGAGTGTGGCCCCAAGCTATTTGTTTTTTATTCGATCGAACACAAGGGGCGTTCGAGCAAGGATTCGGATGCTTGTTTTGATACATTGGCATCAGGACAACGATGGTTTATATCAACGCCGTGAGATGTGCCATCACGTCTATCGGGTCGAATGGCACATAACGCCGCGGGATGCTAATTGTATTATTCGCAGTACAAAGGATCCAATTTGTTTGGCGACGACGTTCACAAAGCGACACCTACAAGCGTCGCGGTGGACGGCGATCGGTCCTGTTTTCGAGATAATGGTTTTCTGATCAAAAGTTGACAACATACGAGGGTGGATTGATAAGTTTCCGGCCTAACCAAGAGATGACGCCACTAGGCCTACCTTGAGGTGACATTCTATAGTACCATCCTTGGATAGCTTGTAGCTATAGTTTCAGCCCGATCTCCTTGCTAGTGTAGGTTTGACAGCACGCTGAACAAGACGCCTCTGTGGTTTTCGTAAAAATGGAAAAGCAGGAAAATCGTGCTGTCATCAAATACTTTTATTTGAAGGGGTTAACGCCGAAGGAAATTAAAAAAGAGATGGACTCAACACTGGGGACATCCTCCCCGTCATATTCAACCGTTAAGCAGTGGGTTTCCGAGTTTAAAAAGGGTCGTGTGAGCACCTCTGATGGGCCTCGCTCAGGACGCCCCGTTGAGGTCACAACTCCAGATATGATCGAAAAAATTCATCAAATAGTGCTGGGAGACCGCAGATTGAAAGTGCGTGAGATAGCTGAGACCTGTAAGATGTCATATGAACGTGTGCAACATATTTTGCACCAACATTTGCATATGGAAAAGCTCTGTGCAAGATGGGTGCCGCGTTTGCTAACAGTCGACCAAAAATTGATTCGAAAAAACATTTCTACCGCAAATTTGTCATTGTATAAGCGTAATCCAAGCGAATTTTTGCGTCGATTCGTAACCGTTGACGAAACGTGGGTCCACCACTACACTCCTGAAACCAAAGAACAGTCTAAACAGTGGATTGGACCAGGGGAACCAACTCCAAAGAAGGCAAAAACAATTTTTTCGGCGAACAAGGTTATGGCTACTGTTTTTTGGGATGCAAGAGGTATTATATACATTGATTACCTTGCAAAGGGTAATACTATCACTGGTCAATACTACGCAGACTTATTGCAACGTTTGAGCCACGAGGTGAAAATTAAACGACCTCATCTGGCGAAGAAAAAAATCTTGTTTCATCACGATAACGCACCAGCGCACACGTCAATCGTTGCGACGGCTAAAATCAACGATCTAAAGTTTGAATTGATGCCGCACCCTCCTTACTCTCCAGACCTAGCCCCGAGTGACTATTTTCTGTTCCCTAATCTCAAAAAATGGCTTGGCGGTAAGAGATTTGCGGACAATGAAGAAGTAATCGAAGCTGTAAATGGTTATTTTGAGGAGCTTGACGAATCAGTCTATAGAGATGGCATTAATAGACTGGAACACCGCTATGAGAAATGTATCAGCCTTGGAGGAGATTATGTTGAGAAATAAAAAAAAAAAATTTTTAAAAACCTTGTTTTTCTTGGTCAGGCCGGAAACTTATCAATCCACCCTCGTATATGTCATTTTATCGACAAATGGAATTTTCTGTAGTGTATCTGTAGATAGACTAACTGTTTTGAGAAAAAAATGTTTATGGAGACTGTTTTGGACAATACAATAGCATCCGTCCACCATCAATACATTTAAATAAGTAAAATCAAAGATTCGACTTACCGTCTTTGTTCATGCTGGCCTGAAAGCATTTGTTCAGCCTGCAGGCTCTGCATTGGTTCCGATGGGTTTTGTCGACAGGACATCGTCCCTTCATTTCGCCTGTTGCCTTGCAGGTGTAAACTCGATTCCTGTGAATGCTGCGTTTGAAGAAACCCGAACATCCTGTAAAATAGCGTTCCAATAAAATTGTATCAAAATCGTAAGTAAACTGATTCTTACCGTCGCAGCTGTAGATGCCGTAATGCTTTCCCGAACTTCTATCTCCACACACCTTACATGGAATGTCAAGGAGTCTGTCGCCTGAATGAAAAAATATATTTCTTTTGACTTTATCAGTTTTTTTTTTTAAGATTTCGTAATTACCTGTTCCCATTCTCCGGCCCTGTCCAGAGCGCGGTTTTTCCCAAATGGACGAATTAATTTTGCCGATTTTCCTGCTAGCGAAAGTTCGAATTTGTTCGCGTCCTTGTACGCGATCCGTAAAATATCGAGTAACGAATCGGCACCCCCTTGTATTAACCTGCTGTTGGTGTTTCAGAAACGCGACTATCTGGCCAATTTCTAGCCACCGTTCGCGGGGTTTTCAGGCCATTTTGTCACACCCCTATCCGCCGCTATGTCATCCCCACCCCGGCGCAACTATCTACCTCTCCGCTATCACTTCGCCACCCTCTGTTCGAGTCATTACAACTGGTAGCTGCCACCGCAGAATCGAATTATGTCATTGATTATGATGCTAATTCTCGAAAAAATTTGCAGGATTCATAATGAAGGATTTTCCGACTGGAAATGTGCAAGATTTTCTAGATGCTCCAGTCAGTGGATCGTATTGTTCGCCTTTTTAAGAAACGTGTGGTGCAGGGGTTGAAAAAACTGGGACCCGGGCCGCTTTCAAACTTCGGCGACGTTTCTGTCACAGTTTCTACCACCACCTTCTCTTCTTG
Organism: Agrilus planipennis; assembly: GCF_000699045.2. NCBI lineage: Eukaryota > Metazoa > Arthropoda > Insecta > Coleoptera > Buprestidae > Agrilus > Agrilus planipennis. The sequence goes on from NW_020438923.1 coordinate 1,031,518, forward strand.
TTGGCTTAAGAGCGTCGTCAGCGACGCTGAAGCGAGAAGTTAGACAAAGGAGCATAAAGTGACGCTCGCGACGCTGTTCTCCCATTGGTCGGGTTCGTTTGGTGGGAGGACGTGTTCGCGAGACTGTGCCCCTCGCGTCGTTACGCCCACCTGCTAATTCCCACACTTTACAACCACGGGTCACTAGATCTGCTACGGATTTACGACGCGGCGGTCGCGTAACTCCATATAACTTATTACCCTGGAGTCGTTTCAGATGTTGCTCCCGAGTTTTTCGGCTTCAGCATCTTTTCACTTTTGCCCCGAACATTTTTCTCCTTTATACCCCGCAGTATACCCACCCCCCGCGGGGATGATTACGCACACTTACCCACTCACACATTTGCCCATCTTCCAACACGTTTTCAGTCGTTTATCGGATAAGGATGGGATTAAAAGGGAATGAGGTATTCCAAAATGGGAAACGCGGTATTTACTTGATCGTGCCCCACTAATTTACTAAGGGGTTGGTTCGTTAATTCGTTCCTTCTCTAAGGATAAAGGAATAATGTTTTTTTTTTAGTTACCCCTAAACTAGGAGCTTCAATATTGGAACGCTTTTTATGAAGCTTCATCAGGATGTTGAAACTCGACTTAAAGAAATTCTTGATGAGACCATCGATGCTTCAAGAATTACTTTACTTAGATATTTATAATTGTAACCGTGCATAAACGACTTAGTGGTGATATGGGTTCCTTCTTTGGCAATCCTTCCATCAGATTAAGAGGGCGGAGCAGTTTCACGCACCTATGGGCCGTTTATTATATTAAATAGGATAGGGGTTGAAGTTCAGGACGTGTAGGTATGTATGAGTTGTTATGATGAAGGAACTTGATGCCGTTGGAGGAATTAAAGTATTACCAAGTAATTATTCGCTTTGAGTGGAATCGATGCCGCAAACTGAAAGTAAATTTTCGTGCCTGCACAACTTCCACCCCGCTTATTACTTATCAAAAACCACTCGAAGTGAACGGCATTGGCGTCGTCATTCGCCGCGGGATCCTTGGAACTCCTTTCGCCTTGCTGATATCAACGCGCGTCGCGACGCGACTCGGGAACCTGCTATAATTGATGCTGTCTTGACGCCATCCCCGTTCGAATCGAGGCGGTAAATGGCGAAATCCCTCTGTAAACTAAGCGAGGCAACAACCCTTCCGCCACAGCCTTTCCCCAGGGATTACGTCCCATTGTCGACTGTGGCGCTCTTTTTGCCGCCGACGCAAATTAATAATTCCCTAGAAACTTACGCAAACTTCTTTAATGCGAAAAAGCGGACCTTTCGCTCTGTCTAAGTAGCGAGAAAACAGTCGATAACAGCGAGACAAAACAAATGAACATTTATTGCTTTACAATTAGGATTTACTCATTCGCGATCCAATTATTGATTTATTTTGCGAGCTTTTTCTTATTAGGGCAGACCGGGACCTGGTTTTTTGTTGTCCCTTTCTAATATCCAATTAATCAAAACACCATCGGGAGGATTATGGCTTATTAAGGATGGATTTACTGTAGACACACTTCAAAAAGCGTCGCGTTACTTTTTCGTCCTTTGCCATTCCTTTTGTAACAAAAGTGGTGCACACGTGTGTGTTTAGAGACATGTGATGCGATGTATCTGTGTCCTCTCATCAGATCCGCGGAAGGTAAACACGAACGCGTGACACGAGGGCCGTGTCTGTTGACCGGGGCTCTGTGGAGGGTATGGAATCGAGGGGAGGGTGTTGTCCACCTAAGCCCGCGGACGTGACGAAAGGCCTGACCCGCAGACTTCGATGCCAATAATACAATCATTGCCATCATGTCATCGGCGTGACGAACAGACGTGATGATACGAGTGGATGCCGTCGTAATATTGTGCATACATGCGTGTTACGTCGGTGGGGATTATGTATGTATTATTACGAAAGGGACTTGCAGAATATGGGAGCAGTATGGAAGATGGTTTTTGAATATGGGATAATCATAAGATAACAATATGTAATCTTTCAATTCGCTATCAGTAATCCTTTTTCCTACCAGAAACAATGTGAAGATTAATTCATATTGTTAAACGTAAATCTTAAGTAACGCTAACGAAAACGTCTCTAAAAAATTTAATGGAAGTCGACAATTTAAACTATAAACGAAATCGTAAATGTGTAATCTTTTAATCCATTTGAAATAAAAAAATTGGAGTAAAATGAAATGAAACATACGTGCTTGGGTGTGCTTGGTAGAACGTAAAATGGTGAAATGGTTATGGTCGGGATGGGGCAGTATGGAAGATGGTTTTTGAATATGGGATAATCATAAGATAACAATATGTAATCTTTCAATTCGCTACCAGTAATCCTTTTTCCTACCAGAAACAATGTGAAGATTAATTCATATTGATAAACGTAAATTTTAAGTAAAGCTAACGAAAACGTCTCCAAAAAATTTAATGGAATTCGACAATTTAAACTATAAACGAAATCGTAAATGTGTAATTTTTTAATCCATTTGAAATAAAACAATTGGAGTAAAATGAAATGAAACATACGTGCTTGGGTATGCTTGGTAGATCGTAAAATGGTGAAGTGGTTATGGTCGAGGAAACAACTTGCAACTACGTCCAGGTTTAGAAAAAAGGATAAAGGTCACCCCCAAGGAAATTTTGACTTCTCGGTTAAATCAGTCGTGCCCATCGCTGAGTTTCAATTCAAAGTTGATGAAGAAACAATTTCAAAGATTAGTAATTAAAGTTGTACGTAAGATTATTGAAGATATCACCATCGTTTTCTGAGATTTTCAAAAAAGAAATCTTCATTTCAATTTCTCGGATATTATTTCGAGATATACCTAATACTGTTGGCTATAATAGACAGCAGGTAAATACTTCCATCAGATGTACAAGTTAATTTATTTTGTGCGAGAAGGCGGTCGACGACGTCCACGACGACGAGAAGCTCTTCATTTGTTACCGGGGGTCTTTGGTATCGTCGTCGGCGTCGACGGCGTCGTTCTCTAATGCTCTGCCGCCGCAGACAATGGCGGTGACGGAAAGATGCACTCAGCTTACTCCATTAGCCCTTCAGCAGTGACACCACGACGCCGGTAGACGACGCCGGGATATCATCATTTAAATGTAAGTGCCGTTGTCAGCGGGAAACAAGCGAGTTAGTTCACGGCAGGTGGATGGGAACTGCACGATGAAGAAGGTGAAGTTAGGACGGAGGAAGAGGGAATGAAAAGTGGGACCTCCATTATCTCGAGAGAGGAAGTACTTGGATACTTGCTCGGTCGGAAAATGTAACCGCATCTGCTAGCGACTTTGCATAGCAAATTGCAAACAGTTGATATTAGAAACAAATAAAAGAGAAACAACAAACAAACTCTGCGAAAGTGTAATAATACAGACAATTGATAGAAATAATAAACAAAATGCGGATTTGTAACAATCAAACAGTCGATAGAGACATCAACATACCAAAACAAAAGAACAAAAAGTGTTATGCATTTATTTAAAACTTTCTATTATATTATTGGCGTATTAAAAGTCTCTTATAATAAGCTTCATTTCTTCTATTAAGTATCTAGTACCGTATGCAAGACAGCAGAATTCATTTGTTTTTGTATTTGTATTTCAGATTGTCAGATTGTGGATTAAATATATCTGCTGAAGACACCAGACATCATCGATCCGGCTTCTAGACTGGTAAGTCTTTATGATTAATCAAATTTGGTGCATGTATTTTTATATTCTCCTTTTGCGTTTGTACATATTGATTTAGTCATCACGTTTCTTCTTTATCGTTTCGGGTGAACTCAAAAAGTGATGAAAGTGTGTTCTTTTGTCAAAATACGGAAAAGCTCCAGGAGATTCTGCATTAAGCTTACTTAACTGATTGCCGCATTCGTTTTTTAATTAGCCTCTAATTTGACTAATAACATCAAATCGAGCACCAGCTGCCTTTGTTTTCATTGGAAATGGATTGACCTATAGAATAACATGCGTTACGAGGCGAAAATATTTATTTATGATTTCCAATATACATATTTTCCGTTTATTAAATTTTAGGGTAAAATAAATCGATGAGCAGAGCGACCAATATTATTTTATAAACATATGTTTGTGTTGCATGGACCGTTGTATCGTTACCTGTCTGCCAATTGTGCTTTTCTGAAAAAAAAACATCGTTTTTATTTACCCGTGCCGGTCTAATTTCTGCTTTGTTTTATGTGAAAACATTTCGGGAAGCGTCGGCGTTTTTTCTGCCAGAGCGCACGTCGATCAAAAAGCCCTTGCGGGGGCACGAAGGTAAAAACTAGCGAGCGTCAGGTTTTTTTCTCGTTGTAACCGACCCTCGAACAAGCCCCTGGTCCTTTGGGTGGTCCTGTCTTTTTCTATCCCTAAGTTACCGTTCCTGGTTTCTGTATCGCGTTACGTTTTTATTACACCAGCCGGGAAAAGACAAGTACAAAAAGTGCCCCAACGTAATTGAGTTTGTTAAAAATCACAAAAATCTGCCCTCTAAATGAATTTTGCCTTTTCTGTATTCCCTTTTGAAGAGTTCCTGATCTTTTCCAAAAAAATGTTTGGATTGATGGTAGAGAAAAGTTGTTTAATCGTTTAAATCATAATATCAATACAGTAAGAACAGTACTATTCGAAAATAAATAAAAGTAAAACAAAAATACAGGTATGCAAAGGAAGAAAAAGTAGGGAATGAGCGAATATAAAGATAGGAGAGGAAAAATTATAAGAAGTGGCTGATTTTAGGTATCTAGAAAGTCAGATAAGTCAGGACGGAAGGAGTAGTAGGGATATTAAGCAGAGAGGATAGCGCAGGGTCGAGCCGTCTTTAATAAAAAGAAGTCACTTGTGAAAGGTTTATTTAGAAATTCGAAAAAGATTGTTAAGGGTATATGTTTGGAACGCGGCGCTGTACGGATGCGAAACATGGAAAGTTGGCGCTGCGGAAAAGAAAAGATTAGAAGAACAGAGGAATCTATGGAAGTCAATAAGAAATAGGCGAGATAGGTTGGTAGGACACCTTCTCAGGCATGAAGATCTAGTCGGAGACATATTAGGAGTAGAAACAGGAGTTAAGAGGAGTAGAGGAGTGCGTGTCCAACCAGTCTTAGGACTGACGACCTTATGATGATGATGAAGTCTTATGTTATTTTACTTATTGCATATACATGGTTCTTAAGGGTTTCTATGTTAATTTTTGACGTGACAACGTCTTATAATTCGACGGAGCCGGGGCTGTATGCACGAAAAAACATGACTCATGCGGCGTTACCTCGCTCTGAGGCGTTCCATTTAAGGCTTGAAGTGCAAGCGAGAGCGCGGAACGAGCGACAAAGAGGCACAATCGGCCTCCGCGTTCGGCAGCGTTCGACATCTGTCTCTCTCCTACTTGAGTGAGCGATGCGTCCGCGTGGACAGCTGCTATACAATAATACATTTCCATTTACCTCCTTCTCTATATCCATACAAAATATCTATCAAACAAATAAAATTAAAATTTTCTTTTGAAAAATGAAACCATTCCATCAGTATTTTCTTATGACGTTGTCACGTTCAACTATCGTCAGTAAACCGACTTTACAGACAACCGAGTTTTTTTTAAAACCGCAAAATCCCTTTAGGTTATTACCTGCTGTACTTCTTTTCTTAAAAGAGTTAGATACAAATACAAAAATGACCCAATTACAGCAATCCCCTAAAATCTGTTCATGTACCCGTTTCGAAGCAATTAGATTTTGTCATAAAAAACAATAGTTATTATCATTAAATCTGTAAAAGAAACATCGCAACCGGAAGGTACATACATACATACATACATAAAACAGCCACAGTATTTATTGGTGTTACTGATAAAAGTGGATGAGTCAGAACGGTGAGAAAGGGCAGATGCTGGCACCGGCATCAACGATCACAGCCTCACTGCAGAGAGAGTGGCTCCATTCGTTCAGTTCACGGAGCACACATCTCATATATAACTTCCTGATCGCTTGCTGTAATGACGTAATTTGTAATAGATTAATACGAGGGAGCAGGACGAGGAGGTGCCACAATGTGGGGAGGGGGGGGAAGCGAGAGGACGATGGGGATGTTGGAATGGGATCCGTGTAGGAGATTGCATGCACCTTTTGCTCAAAACGACGCCTCAGCGTCGTCGTTAGTGTGGAATAGCACGTGGCCGATTCCCATGCATCCTGTTACATCTACCTACCTAGATATACGATGTCCTGAAGCGGGAAATAATTAGGCGAGCTAATCCCCAAAGGTGCATCATAAAAATGCTCTGATGATGGGATGTTATGACGAATATTTTACTTTTTTAGTAACAAGTTTTTTTGGTACAGTGTCTTAATCCGTTAACCACGTTGTTTACTGTTCACAAAATATTTAAACTTTTAATAATATTAGCTGTGGCACAGTAACTTAAAACCCAATCTATAATCCATAATAATAACAATAACAAACTCATAAATATTTCGGTACCAAACAACACGGCGCATTCTCATAAGGAAACAGCTGAACCAGAGTTCAAACCGCCAGGACATAATTCATCGAATTTCAGGACCTAATACTCATGATTTGTAAACAAACTCGGCATCAACACAAACACTCGCATAAATTAGACATTAGAAGAAAGTACGTAGTTTGATAAAGGATTTGTACAAAACATTCAAGTTTTACTATTGAAACATTTTTTAATTATTAAATACAAAAAGAAGTAAATAAATAATAAATAGTCCTTAAGTTAATTTGTAAAGTCCCATTATCTTCTCGTACGACGTTGGACCAGCTATTTGATAACGATTGGAATTATCACCATATCCTGTTTAACATTTCTTCTTTAGTGCATCTGGAATTAAAACATATGAAACATATAGTACAGTATAATTTGTCATTTTTATTTATAAATTGTGATTAGATGTTTAGAATTTGTGTGACGTAGTTATAATGTGGGAAAAAGTATCGTTGCAAGCATGATGATTAATATCTTCCAATAAGCCAGTCTACTCATTTCTAATTGATTAAACTTTACAATGACCAACCTGCATTCTTCCGTACTCCAGACAGTCCCTGTCGTACAAGGCTGACTTTTCCTGCAGGAACACGAACACGTCTTATCATCCCAGTGTTTATTACTTCCACCGTACTTGAGGCAGTTTAATTTTTCAGTCTAAAAATAACAAATAAATTTTATAGGTACATGTTGCTTCACATTATTTTTGGCTGTTTTTACCTTATTTTTACAAGTACAGGTGCAATTGTTTTTGTCATAGGTCTGGTACAGGGTACATTGAGACTCACGCCTGTCACACCCGCAACGACATTTAACATCTTCAGCCACTTGTACGCCCAAACAGTGCACCCTGTTGTCTTTGATGGTTTTTACGTAGAACGTTTTGTATTTTTGTTCTGAACTAAGGCATGTTTTACGACCACCGCACAAGCCTCCACATCTTTTTACAACAACCACATTCGGTATTATCTAGAAATCGTACATAGTCGTCATTTAGATTTTTTTTTTACTATATGAAACACTTTAAAAAACTCAATAGTTGATATTAGTTAAATATTTGGTTCATATTGTTATATGGCTTTTAATAATTTTCATAGTGTAAATTGAAAAAAAATTCTTTCTAATGAGTGACCAGGGATAAGATAAAGTGTACCTACTCTAGAGCTAGACAATCCATTCAGTTCTGTACCGCTTCCGTTAACATTTGCGTTATTTAAAGTGAGTTCGACTACTGTTTCTCTTGGTTGGCACCGAATTTTCTTCTTCAAAGATTTGTACTCGTTTTGAAATTTATCTTTATCGCAAGCTTCTGGAAAAAACGCTTACTAGAGAGTCGAAATCTTTAGTTTCCGGGACAAATGTGCAGATTACCTTTTCGTACAATCGGTTCCAGTCCTTCTGCGTTCCATCGTAGGGTAGGAACTAATTGACCCCTTCTCGATACAAGAGACCCTGGAATAACAGACAACTGTACACTAACCACACGCACATTTTCATAAATTTTATTTTGCTGCGAACCGTAGATCGGTTTCGTTCCGACAGAACACAACAAAACTATGTACACAATTGTTAGAAAATGTTTTAAACACATATTGTTCTGTTCTTTTTAATAGCTTTTTATCAGACACTCACTTCGGGAATATTAACAGGATCCACGGGAACGCGATCATATTTAAAACGGCGCTTTTATAAAACAATAAACATCTTCGTACGTCTTTTGCAGCATGCTGTACCTAGATTAAACAGTCATAATGTGCGTCAGTTTGTTACAATAATTTATTTTTATGTAAAGCTTTACGCCGAAAAAGAAATGTGTAATGAGTAGTGCAATTAGGTAATAACGCAAATTTCCTATGGGGAGTTAACCAGATTTCCTTGTGGTTTTTAATCGCTATGTATTTACCTATAAGTTCCGCTGCTGTTAAAAATAAATAATAAATAGTCAACCGCTTAAACCGACTAAATTTATTTGAGTTTACTTGGTATATTATTTAGTCGTAGGGTAAAATTTACTATATTTGTAATAGTTTAGTTCAAAAGTTTATGCCGAAGTTGAAGGATACGATTTTTATCTTTTTCAGCGTCACTATACATATTTTAATAAAAAAATATTTCTAATTTTTTTAACTCAGGGGGGATGATACTAAACATATATATGTTTTATCCTATTAATCTGTAGTTTTAAAACTGATATTTTTATATGTAACTAATTTGATCTCATCTATTTAGTCGCAATCCAATGTAAGAAGAAACACCTACCCAGAAATTAGATTAGACTTTTGGTAAACATTTAACAAATAACTTTTGTTGTTTTCTATTCCTATATTTATTTACTAAACGGTACTATAAAAATGTTACTATGAATTAAGAAAGTTCCGCTTAGTTTATTTATCTATTTATTTATGTGTACAATTTAATTTATAATCGACGATCGACCATATATATTTAGAAATTAATTGGCTTTAATACAGACCATTGCAAATGGAAAGAAAAATCTAGAATTCCATGCATAATTCAATCGCAAAATATGTAGATATATCTAGAACGTTCCAGAAGTCATTCCTTCTGTATAAATACCCTACGGCTCGACTGCGCTGTCAGTAGTCAATTGACAAGTGACAAGTGAGCAAAAGCGAAAAAAAAATTGTTGAAAGTGCTAAAGTGTATTGTGTCTAGAGAAGCAAACAAGTGAAGATGTCCATTTTATTGTGGGATCCGCTACGACCATCGCGCATCGTCGACCAACAGTTCGGCCTAGGGCTTGATCCCGAAGATCTGTTGTCTCCTCTGACGCTACCGTGGGAATCGCATGTTGCCCGATGGCCCATAGAGAACTACTTCAGGCCATGGAGGTCTCAAGCTGCCGTCCGAGACACTGGCTCTACCATCACGGCCGATAAGGACAAGTTCCAGGTCAGTCTTGATGTGCAACATTTCAAACCGGATGAAATAAAGGTGACCGCCAGTGGAAACACTTTAACCGTGGAGGGAAAACATGAGGAGAAACAGGACGAGCATGGGTACATCTCGAGACATTTCGTAAGGAAATACGTGCTACCTGAGGGTCACGACGTTAATCAAGTGCAATCCAGACTGTCTTCTGACGGAGTTTTGACCCTGACGGCCCCGAAAAAGGCAATCGGCGGACCCGACCAGAAAACCATCCCCATACAGCAGACTGGTCAGCCCAGCAGGCCAATTGAAAATAAGAAGGAAGAAAAGAAATGAGCTAATAAGTAATCTATTTGCGCTTGTGTTATTTCATGATTTATCCCTTAAAAGTATTGTAATAATTTCGTAATGTGTTGTTAGAACGTAAATAAAGTAACATTTTTGATATTTTGGCTTGTTCTCATTTATGAAATTTGAAAACCTGCAGCTTTTGGATAGTCGAGAAGTCGACGTATCTAATAGAAACCAGGTATGATAGTCTGTTGACCCACTAAAATAACCTTACTTGATGTTGCTATTACTGTTTAATAAGTAGCAAACAACAATAGTACTTTAAGACATGTCCACTCCTTGTCCTTACAGCTAACGTAAAGATATGGACAGGTTATCAGCTGAATCAAGCGAATCTACCAAGAATCACAAGTACAGAGAGACAAAACAATTGAAACACGATTCGAGGGTTCACGTCAAGTTTGATTATGTAGTCAAAACGAAACCTTTCTCTCCAAACGAGTATCCATGTAAACATTTACTGTGCGAACTGTGCGGCAAATCGTACATAAGATACAATGCGTTTATGAGGCACAAGCTGGCTCACGATATCGACGACAAAACTAACAGAACATGCCAGATTTGTAACAAAACTTTCTCCAACGTTTACAATTACCAGGTGCACACCGTCATTCACCAAGGGTGCAAAAGCTACAAATGTGGCGTGTGCTCGAAAGCGTTCGCACATGAATATTATTTGAATAGACACATGAAAGGTCATCAAGAACAGGCCCTGTTCCCGGGCGAAACCTCTGGGAAGAGTTATGCTTCAAATGTTGGATTGGAAGATGACACATTCAACGCGCTTGTCTCGGACAAGAGGAGATCCCGGAAATTGCACAAGTGTTCCAAGTGCGGTAAAATCTTTAAGTACCGAAGTCGTTTGAAAACCCATTTGAAAGTCCATTTGAAATCCTCGCCTGCGGGAAAGACGAAAGTGCCGAACGGAGTCGACGAAACGGACGAACGTGTCGTTATTTTGTTCGACGAGAACGGCCTTGAAGTCGACGAAAAGCTCTGTCTAATCGACGAAACTTTCGACTTCTTCGACGAGGGATCTTCCGATACGGAAAAGAAACCCGACATATTTACGGAAGAAGAACAAATCGTTGTTAAGAACGAGGAAGAACCAATTGATATAAAACCTTTTGAGTTTTCAACTGTTCTTTAGTCCATACTTTCATTATTAGTCTATGAAATAATTCTTGTTACCTTTTTATAATAATAATAAGTAAAATTCTAGTTGAAGAGTTCAATTAAAAGTGACCATGCATTTAGTTATTAAGACTATTTTTTACAATTGAAACCCTAAGAAATATTACAGTGGAAGAGCCACTACTACCCCAAGTACTAGCCCTTGTTTAGATGTAACTTTCAAGTCGAGTCGATGTAATTCAGCATACCTGTTCCAGTTGTACAACTGAAAATAAAGTTAAATAGCTGACAGCCACTACATCATAATATATAAAGTTTCAATATTTTCAGGAAAGTCATCAGATTGAAGGCAGCAATTGAAATTTGAATTAGCAGAGGTTGGTTGTTATAATTATAAGTTTCTGTGGACGTTAGGCAGAAGTTTTAAAATGTCTAAAGAGTCCTTCCAATCTGAATTTGAAAAAGCTGTTCAAATTAGAAAAACAACAGTCGAGTACAACAAAATCGGAATAGAATGCGAGGTTTGCGAGAAAATCTTCTTCAGGACCCACAACTTCACAGTCCATAGTTGCGAGCAAGTGTTAAAAAATATTGTGTGTATAGTTTGCCAGAAAAGATTCTCATCACAGTCCCGTTTAAAGCGTCATTTGATGGTCCATTCGGGGGAAAAACTGTGCGAATGCGAGATCTGCAAACGGCGTTTCGCTCAAAAATCCGACCTCACGAGACATCGCATGCTTCATGCGGAAGTTCGCGTTAATCCTTTAACAAACGAAAAATCTTGCAAATGTCGATTATGCGGGAAGGTGTTTCGATCCACCGTAAACATGGGAATCCACCTTGCTCGCCATAAGGTTGCTAAACCCTACAGGTGTAGAATATGTCAGCGAGGGTTTTCCATTAAGTACAATTTGAAACGTCATATGGACATCCACCGATATCGGAAAATGTTCAAATGCGAGACGTGCGGGAAGTCTTTCCTTTCGAAAATCAGCCTAGAAAAGCACATGGAAGTCCATGTAGAAAGTGCCCTTAATGAAGACCCCCTTTCCAAACAAAATCTCATGTTACAGTGTCAAACGTGTTCCAGGATTATTTTGCACAAGTCCCAGCTACAGAGACATTCTACAAACCATCCAAATTTTTTATGTTTAAGTTGTAAAGAATATTATATGAATTGTAAGTGTTCTGAAGATCACATTGACGATAGCGAAGTATCGAAAACCAGAAATACCTACTCAAAATCTAAAGGTATTAAAACTGAAGACAGTGGTGTTCAGAATCGTGCAATTGTCACAGATTTAGATGATCAGATCAAGGAAGAACCTGCTAGAATATGCAAAATTGATATGTTTAATGACACAGATCAAAAGTCCGTTGTTAGTGTTGCAAAAAATGAACTCGATGTTGATGGAGGCGTCGTCAAAACCGAATATGATCCTGTCGTATTTAAAGAAATAGATGTTGATGGAACCATCATCAAAACCGAGTATGATCATGTTGAGTTTAAAGAAAAAGATGAACCTGTGGAACTCGAATTTTTGAATCCAAAAGAGGAATATGTCGATGTTGACGAGAAATCTGCTAAATATGGAAAAATATTTATAGAAGAATCCTAAGAACTTCAGAAGACTGTGTTAGATTTTGTACCTAGTACCTACGTGAAGAGAAAAAGTGCAAGAACTTAAATCAAAGTTGTTTGTCGTTGTTATTAACATCCAATTTCGAAGTACTGTTTATTTTTTTTAATCGTTTTACGACACCTACGAATTGACGTTTGTTTATACTAAAGCCTGTTTCTCATGTTGGTTCGATAAATAAATAAACGTTTATTCATCTTTTATTACTATATATTTCTTAAGCATTCATCGATTTATTTTCAAACAATGAAAGAGAAACCTGTACATTTAAGGGTTCCAGTGCTTAATTATTGATCCAAGCCGTTCCTCACATTTGCCAATAGATGACGATAGCTTTCCAACATAGAGTCACTATCAGAGGAATTTAAGTGTTGAAGAAATTCTTTGAGTTATAAACATTGTTAAAGAAAATAAGTGTCTACCTGAATAAATATCTTTATGAATTTGATCTTTTCAATTTTGGTTTGATTTTTACAAATATTGAACGATTCTTTTATAGTTATTAGTAGTTAAAATAACTAAGGAGACTCTTGCAAAATCGACGCAGTTGAATTCAAATTTGTGACGTATGTACACAAAAACAGAGACAAACCCTAGTCCTTGCTTACTACCACAATCTAAGTTATTGGTTGTTTATTAGATATAGATATGTGTTATATTCCTTACGAACAATTCCAATTACTATAAAGTGAATTTTTAAAAAAATTCCGAAATGTCCAACACGAAAAACGAATCTTTCCAATCGGCGTTCGTGAAAGCCGTTGAGGTAATGGACCCGAGTGCGACCAAAAGGATCAGAATTGAGTGCGAAACATGCAAGAGAATCTTCACCCAAAACAGCCATTTCAACAGTCACCTCTGCAACCAGAAACCTAGACGTTTAGCATGTGAAATTTGTCACAAAATGTTTTCGTCCAAGTCGCGTTTAGAGCAACACTGGCGCGTTCACTCAGGAGAAAAACCATTCGAATGTCATATTTGCAAAAAGCGTTTTCCCCACAAAAATTACATGACGAAACATCTCCTCATTCACTCAGACGATAAACCGTTCAAGTGCAACGTGTGCGACAAATCGTACGTACAAGCTGATACGCTCAAGGAGCACATGTACGTCCACACTGGAGAGAAACCGCACAAGTGTGAGCATTGTGGAAAGGAGTTTAGGGTAATGTCAAATCTGAGGATGCACCTGAACACTCATGAAAACTCGAAGGCTTACGAATGTATCTTGTGCCCGAAAGTCTGTTCTAGCAGTAACAACCTGAAGGCCCACATGGCCATCCACGAAAACGAAAAACCGTTCAAGTGCGAAACCTGTGACAAATGTTTCGCGCTGAAGAGCACCTTGGATAGACATACCAACACCCATTTGGAAGAAAGACCGTTCAAATGTGACCATTGCGCGAAAGCATTTACAAGAAAGGATTGCCTCTCAGTCCATATAAAATATACACATGAAAATCAGTCTATCAATTTTGAAAAATGTCACGTATGCAACAAGCGGTTCATGTTCAAGTCTCGATTGGAGAAACATATGAAAGTGCATAGCCAACTTGGTTGTTTGCTTTGTGGTAGATCGACTGAAGAATGCGTCTGTTCCAAATACACCACCGGATATGACCAACCGAAAAAGAATCCCTTAACGAGAGACAATTTTTTGATCAAGTGCCAGACGTGTTTCAGGATTATATTGCGTAAATCCCAACTTAAGGTGCATTTGCGAGTACATCGGGATTATAAATGTATAGTTTGCAATGAGGATTTCAGAAATTGCAGTTGCTCCGAAAATGATATGGCAGTATCAAAAAGCAAAAACACTTATCGAAAAAGTAGCAAATCTTTAACCAATGTTAATGAGGGGTTAACAAATGAATCTGGTGTTAATGTTAAGAAAGAAGAAACAGTTAATGAACCTGTGATTAAATATGAGACAAGTGACGAATCAAGGGAAATTATTATCCAGAAAGAAGAACCCAAACAAGAATATTTTAAAATTGAAGAAAACTTCGTCGAAATTGCTGCTGAAGTCGATGAAGACTCCAAGGCCTTTAGAGTTAAAGAAGAAATCACAGAGTTCTAATTAACGAAATAAAATCCTTAAATTTGTACTTGCCTACAGTTTTGAAATAATATTTGATGTTGGTTCATTTTGCAAATAAATTTGTTTTATTAAGCAGTTATTTGTATTTTCGAATCCCATTATAGATTCATATTAGTAGGCATATAACTTTGAACTTGAGATGCTTGTTTTATATTGTCCTGTATGAGAAGTCGATGCAGCAGAAAGTCTGTATCGAATTACACGTTTAAATTGTTTACAATACACTATAAACCACTGTTGTTAATAAATAAGAGTTGTTATTACTTGTACTCCTGCAGTTGTTTAACTTCCGCTGTATTAGGATTATCTTCATCATAAATCATTGCGATATACGAAGTAGATGATTACTTAATAACTGGTAGTTTGAAGACTTTACTTCATCTCACATTTATAGAAGTAAATTGAATACCATATTAATTAACGATTAAGAAAATTAAGCTGTTATTATGTATAATTACTGTCGTTGTTATTTAAAGTGCTAAAGAAAATCGAAAATGTCCAAGAAGGAGAACGGCTCGTCCTTCCAGTGTGCCTTCGAAAAAGCCGTACAGGTTATGACCACAACAGACCCCAACGAACTCAAGGGTAGAATCGAGTGTGAAGTCTGCAAGGGCATCTTTTTTATGCGACATCATTTCAACAGCCACATTTGCAACGATAAGGCCAAACAGATTTCGTGCCCCATTTGTCAGAAAACGTTCACGTCAAGATTCCGTCTGCGACAGCATTCGTATCTCCATTCTGGGGAAAAACCGGTCGAATGTAAAGTATGCAAGAAACGATTCAGTCTCACATACATCGCCAAACATTTGCAAACCCACACGGGTGGCAAACGTTTCAAATGCAAAATATGCGAGAAATCGTACAGGTATTCTGACACCCTCAAGGCGCACATGTACAGCCACACTGGCGAGAAACCACACAAATGTAAATATTGCGGGAGGCAGTTTCGCGTGAAGTCAATTTTGAGGGTGCATCTCACCACGCACGAAGAAAAGACTAACAAATGCCTTCTCTGTCCGAGGGTGTTCTCGACCAGGTACTATCTGAAGGTTCACATGGCCGTTCACGAAAACGAAAAACCATTCAAGTGCGAAACCTGCGGCAAATGCTTCGTCTTGAACATCACCTTGAAGAAACACATGCTAACTCATCTGGGGAAGAAACCGTTCAAATGTCAACAGTGTTCGAAAACTTTTACGCGAAAAGAGACCCTCTCGGTTCACGTAAAATGTACCCATCAAAAGGACACCAGTGGTTTAGAGAAATGCCACGTATGTAACAAGCATTTCTTGTACAAGTCTCGCCTCGGACAACACATGAGAACTCACACTAAGTTAGATTGTTTGTTCTGCGTCCGACCTGCTCATGAATGCATCTGTTTAGAGAATTCGGAAAGACATTACAGTGACTCCCTGAAAAAGCCTTATATGAGAGACAATTTCATGTTCAAGTGCCAGACATGTTCCAGGATCATCCTGCGTCAGTCCCAGTTGAAGATGCACTTGCGAAAGCACCGCGAGTACAAATGCGTAGTCTGCGACAAGGATTACAAGAATTGCAGTTGTTCTGATAGTCACATTGAAGTTTCAAAAAGCAAGAACACTTATCAAAAAAGTAGTAAACCGTCGATCAGTGTTAATAATCATTCAACGGATTTAAGGGTTGTAAATCCGAAAGACATCGTAGACCCACTGAACGGTCGATTTGCTACCAAAGACAAGTTTATGTTGAAGTGTCAAACATGCTCCAGAATCGTCTTGTGTCAATCCCAATTAAAGTTTCATTCGCGAGTTCATCGCGATTTTAAATGCGTAGTTTGTAACGAGGACTACAGGAATTGCAGTTGTTCGGACGATTATCTGGAGGTGTCGAAAGGCGTAAACACCTACCAGAAAACCAGTAAAGCCTCAACTAACGCTATAGAGTCGTTGACAAGAAAAACAGTTGAACCTGCTGTTGAAGTTAAGGAAGAAGAAACTTTTACTTCAATTGATACTCCTGGTGTAAAATGTGAGAACAAGTCTATCGAATTAAGCGAAGTTACTGTAGCTAAAGAAGAACCTATAGAAGCAATAGGCGAAAACACAGTTGACGCATTTGCTTATAGTTACTGTAGTAAAGTGGACGAAGTCAAAAATAAGACCACTGAAGTTAAGGAAGAAATTGTAGAATTGTAATAAACGAAAATGAACAATTAAAGTTTAAAAATACTATAATTATATTCTAAGAGGATTTGTTTTGCAAATATATTTGTTTTCTTAATCGAAGGATTTTGATATGAATGATCCCATTAAGTTAAGGGGTTCTTCTTTAGGGCATCATTCAATTTGATAAGTAAAGTTCGTTATTACGTGACAGTATCGGCAAGGATAACATGTAACTTATGTCGTATTTGATGAACAGATGTCAACTTCAATCAGTATTGATCGGATCTCTCGAGAATACAATAATGCATTCATTTACGTAATGTACATATAGTTGAACCGTTGACAAAATTAGTTCAGTGTGAATGTAGAAATTGCAATAAAAACCATTTGTAATGAATTATATAAAAAATGTACATTCTTCTGAAAACCAGAGTAATAATGGTAATCATAATCGACGAATCATACTTTGCCCACAAGAAAATTGCTTTGAAACATTTCCGAAATACGTAAATTTACGTCAACATCTAATAGCACAACATGAAGTTAACATTGAATTTGAAGATTTGACTTTTAATTCAACTGCAGGTAGGTTATTATTTGACGTTTCTCATGAGAGGGCTCTTTTGTGTTCAATCGATTGTAGATTTTGAAAAATGGAAAAGGCAAGTAGAAAACGAGACACAATCTCATTACTCAATGGATACAGGAACGAGGCAGTTGTTGAATGGAGCAAGTAAAAGAACATACAATTGCTGTATCAAAAAACGCAAAAGCAAAAATATTGAAACGTGTTTAACTACCAAAACGGGTAGAGCATGCCCAGCAAGGATAGAAGTAATTATCCACAACGATAATCAATCCACAATATCAGTTAAGTTCTGCAAAACTCATTGCGGCCATACAGAAAGAATTGGACAAGTGAATTGTAACGAATCCAGCGATAGAATTGAATGCGAAATGTGCAAGACGATGTTTTTCAAGCGTCACCGTTTTGAGAAGCACCTTTGTAACGGGGAAGCAAAAAAAGTTAAAAAAATACCATGTCCAAATTGCCAGAAAATATTTTCAAAAAGGGCTAATTTAAGGCGACATTTATATCTGCATTTGAAGGGAAAAACTTTCGAGTGTCGTCATTGTAAGAAGCTATTTCCCCACGAAGACGACATCGTCAGACATCTCCTAATTCATACATATGATCAGCCGTACATGTGCAAAGTATGCGAAAGGTTGTATTCGCAAGCTGATGTTTTCGAAGAACATATGAAGACGTGTCAGACACCCTTTAGATGTGACCAATGTAGTAAAACGTACGCAACAAAATATTCCCTCATAATCCACATTAAGTCTGTTCATAAACATGATCCAGAAATTTCAGAAAAATGTCATGTATGTAACGAACTGTTCACGCACAAGTTTCAGTTGATCGAACATATGAAATCACACTCTGGAAATGAATGTGACGATTATCTAGAGGTAACAGAAACCAAAAATATTTATCAGAAAACTAATAAACGTCTTGTCGCTGATGATGATCAGCAGGGCACAGAAAATACTGTCGGACCTGTTGCGAAAGTAAAGAAAGAGGAAATATTAACTATAATTGATGAACCTCTTCTGAAGTATGAGGAGAAGTCTGTAAAACTAAGTGAAAGTATTGTACCTGAAGAAGAACCTGTTAAAGTAAAGAAAGAAGAAATATTTACTGCAATTACTGAACCTTTTGTGAAATATGATATGAAATCTGTAGAACTATGTGAAAGTATTGTTCCTAAAGAAGAACCCGGTTAAAGTAAAGGAAGAAGAAATATTTACTGCAATTAAGAACTTGTGAAGTTTGAGGCGACATCTGTAGAACTAAGTGAAATTGGCAAAACGTATTCTATTGCTGAAATCAATGAAGAAGGCCTTTAACGTCAACGAAGAAGCCTTTGTAAATAATGAATTAAAATTCTTAATAAAGCTGCAATAATATGTAATATGAACTTAGTTATATTCTAAAATGTTTGTTTCGTAAATAAAATTAGTTTGAAATTGAAACGTTTCGTAGAAAGACGTTAGGGAATTATTCAGATTTGAAGATTGTTTTCCAAATACAGGCAGCGTATCGCCATCTAGTGGGTATTTGCTACTACTTAACGTTTATTCAATACAACAAACAGTCGATGTCGCTCTATGTCTCTTGATATTCTCATCAATATTAATGCCTGTTCCTATGGTTTGTTTTTGTTGAAGATTGAGTTATTTAATAAACGATGTAATCCAGGATTTCCTGTAAAATAACCTCAATCTTTATATTCGTCTATTTTAGTGAGAAATATGGAACAAGTACAAATAAAATGTTCTGTTTGTGATAAAGAATTTTCTCAGAGAAAAAGCGTTTATGTTCATTTGAGGAATGTGCATAAAATCGAACGATTGGTACCAGAATTGATACATCCAGCGTTTGATTGCGGAAATTGTAACAAAAAGTTCCTGTACAAGACATGTCTAGTGAGGCATATAAAATCTTGCTTTTCGTCAGAAAACAAGAACAATAAAAGCTGTCTGAGAGTGTTAACTCCAGGAAATAGACTGATTTGTCCCCAAGAAGATTGCGGCGAAAAATTTTTAAAATACGTAAATTTGCGTCAACATTTGATGGTACAACATGATACTAACATCGAATTTGAAGATTTGACTTTTAATTCTACTTCAGGTACGTGTTTTGGTTCGAAGCTTTTCACAAGTGTCTTACTCGATAAATTCCAGATTTTAAAAAATGGAAAGACCAAGTTGAACAGGAGACGCAATCCCATTACACACTGGACACAGGTCTGAGACCATTGATAAATGGAACAAGTAAAAAAACGTACAATTGTCACCGATCGTACACCAAAAGGGGCAAAAGTAAAAACATTCGAACTTATTTAACTACCAAAATGGGTAGGGCTTGTCCATCAAGGATTGAAGTAATCTTTGAGAACGATGAGCAGTCTACGTTATCAGTAAAGTTTTGGAAAACACATTGCGGTCATACGGATAAAATTGGACGAGTTAATTGTAACGAATTCGGTGGTGGTAGAATTAAGTGCGAAGTCTGCAAGAAGATTTTCTTCATGCGGCCGCATTTCGAAGCACACCTTTGTAAAGGAAAAGCGAAAAGCAAAATACCATGTCCAAATTGCGAGAAGACGTTCTCGTCGACGTATAATTTGAGAAGACATTTGCATTGTCACTTGAAGATAAAACCATTCGAATGTCATACTTGTAAGAAGCGATTTCCCCACATCTACAACTTGACCAGACATCTCTTAACTCATCACACAAACGACAAGCCGTTTAAGTGCAAAGTTTGCAGTAAATCGTATTTACAAGCCGATATTCTCGAGGAACATACGAAATCGTGTCGGAAACCGTTCAAATGTGATCATTGCGAAAAAACGTTTACCCGAAAGTATTCCGTCTTCGTGCACATTAATTGTGTTCATAAACGTGATCCAAAAGTTTCAGATAGTGCAAAAGTAACAGGAACTAGTAACATTACCACAGAAAATACTGTTAGACCTGTTGAAGTAAAGACAGAAGAAATATTTACTGCAATTAATGAACCTCTTGTTAAGTTTGAGGCGACATCTGTAGAACTAAGTGAAATTATTGTACCAAAAGAAGAACTTAAGGAAGAGTATTGTGAAATAGGCGAAAATTCCGCTGAAGCCTTTGCTTATCTCACTGCTGAAATCGACCAAGACCCTGAGGCTTATAAAGTTAAAGAAGAATCCATAGAGTTCTAACAAATGTAATGTAAAATAATTTTGTAAATAAACTTTAAATTTAATGGTTCTGCAAAAAATATCGAAGCTTTATTTATAGAGTATCATTAAAAACTTGGTGCACAATGTTGTTTGGTGTTACTATCGTTAGAATGTTTATGCACGGCAGTGCATATTGTTTCTATTACGATAACGATTATCGTATGTGGTATAATAGGAATCGAATTAACGATAATAAACGAGTTTTCAGTTATTATTATTATTGTTGTTGTTTGAAAAGTTCAACAATAATATGTTCCAATTGGGCCCAGATAGTAACACATACGTGTGGGTACCCAGTATACGCTAGCAAAATCACGAATATAATAATAACAAACATAAAAAGATTTACTAAAAACTTTTGCGGAAGTGCAGTGCTTTCGAAACGTGTCAAGTTGAAGTAATTTAATGAAAATGCAGTGGATATTTTAGTGTAATCTAAAATTTCCATTAAAATAACCTCAATTTTTGTCTTGTAGAGAGACAGGTATGGAACAGCTACGAATAAAATGTTCTGTTTGTGATAAGTTCCTTGCTAAGAGAAAATGTCTATACGCTCATTTACGTAATGTTCATAAAGTCGAGCCGTTACCACCGGCGAAACCAAGATTGATAGAGCCAAAATGGGATTGTGGAAGTTGTGGTAAAAAGTTCTTGTATGAATCGTCTATGAAGAGACATGTAAAAAATATTCACGAAACTGGTGATAACGGTTCTCGTGTAGCATCAAATAGAGGAACTAGAAGATCAAGAAGACCACCGACTAAACGAATGAGACTTATTTGTCCTCAAGATAATTGCGGCGAGAAATTCCCAACGTCCGCAAATTTGCGTCAGCATTTAGTTGGCCATCACAATGTCAAAATCGAATTTGAAGATTTGACTTTCAGTTCTACTGCAGGTAGGTTTTTTCATTTGCAAGCGCGTCTTTCTCACAAGTAGGTTGCAGATTTTGAGCAATGGAAGAAGCAAGTTGAAGACGAGACACAATCTCAATACTCGATGGATTCGGGAGCGAGACCATTGTTAAATGGAACAAGTAAGAAAACGTACAATTGCAACCGATCATTCACTTGCAAAAGCAAAGGTATAGTAACCAGCAAAATGGGTAGAGCTTGCCCAGCGAGGATGGAACTGACTTTTCAAAACGACATGGGATCCACAATATCGGTAAAATTTTGGAAGACACATTGTGGCCATACAGAGGGGATTGGACAAGTAAATTGTAAAGAACTCGGTGACGGTAGGATTGAATGTAAAATATGCAAGTCGATTTTCTTCATGCGAGACGATTTTGAAGGCCACCTTTGTAACGGAAAAGCAAAAGAAGCTAAGAAAGTACCATGTCCAACTTGTCAGAAACCGTTCTCTTCGGCGTTTAATTTGAAACGACACTTACATTCCCATGCAAAGGAGAAACCTTTTAAATGTCATCTTTGTGAGAAGCAGTTTCCTCTAAACTATGAATTAAATAGACATTTCCTAACACGTCACACAAACGATACCCCGCTTAAGTGCAAATTGTGCTCTAGGTCATTTTTACGGGCTGATATTCTCGAAGAACATATGAAAACGTGCCGAAAACCGTTCAAATGTGACCAATGTGGTAAAACGTTCACACGAAAATATTCCGTCTTCGTCCATTATTGGTGTGTTCATAAAGATGGTGCAAGGATTTCAGAAAAATGTCACGTATGCAACAAGCTGTTCAAGCACAAGATTCAATTGGTAGAACATATGAAATCGCACCATAATGTTGAATGGGGTGACAGTCATGTAGAAGTTGCAGAAACCAAAGACACTTATCAGAAAGCTGGTAAACCTTCAACTACCGCTGATGAACAGTTAATAGAAAATACTGCTCTTAATATAAAGAAGGAAGAAATATTTACTACAGTTAATGAACCTATCTTGAAGTATGAGGAGAAACCTGTACAACTAAGTGAAATTATCTTACTTAAAGAAGAACCCAAAAAGGAGTATTTCGAAATCGACGAAAACTCCAATGAAGCTTTTGCTTATCTTAATACTGAAGTCGATGAAAACACCAATTAAGGCCTTTAACGTTAAATTAGAATCCATAGAGTTGTAACAAATGGATTATGATTATTTGGTAATAAATTTCTTTTATTGACTATGTTATATTTCTATGTTAGGTTGTATAAAATGCATTATTAAATATATATGAAAAATAGGTGCAAAAATATTGTATCGATTTATTCAAATTGTTTAATACATATGTACAAAATTTCTATTTCGTATTTGTTCATAAATTAACATGGATTTTAATGATATGGAGCTAATAAATACCATTCAAAATTTGTTTATTTACCTTCGTTTGTTTATTCGTAATTCTTTTTTTATATGCCATAGAAGAAGAGAGTTCATATTACTCAAGTTAATTCTGTGGTTGACCGAAGACCATATACACACTATCGTGAGTTTAAAAGCACCTAATTATCAAATTAAAATATTCGTATAAATAGTTTTAACTGACTATCAAGTAAAATGTTGAAACAATGAAGAGCGTCGATTCTAGCAAACCTAATGGCAGAATTGAATGTGAAGTCTTCAAGAGGATTTCCATTATGCAATATGAATTCAAAAAACCATCATTGCAGTGAAAAAACAAAACCATACAAATGTGAAAACTGTGGAAAGCGTTTTAGAATAAAGTCACTTTTGGGGGCACATCTTCTAACTCACCAGCCCATACAAGCTTACAAATGCCACCTCTGTCTGAAAGTATTCTCAACAAGGTACGGTTTAAAGGTCCACGTGGATGTCCACGAAAACGAAGATGACCCGTTTAAATGCCACACATGCGAAAAGAACTTCGTAGGAAAGGGACAGTTAAATCAGCACATGAAAAACCATATGGGCGAGAAACCATTTAAATGTGATCTATGCGGTCAAACGTATACAAAAGAAATTTTCCTCAGTACTCATGTGAAACGCAAGCACGACTTAACAAGTTTACTGAAATGCCATGTATGCAATAAAGTGTTTATGTTCAAGTCTCGCCTGCAGGAACATATGAAGATACACACCAAACTGAGTTCGGTTTGCACCAGGTCAGATGAAGAATGCGTCGGCCCCAAGAACCCGGAACATAAGACTAATTTCCTTAAAAGTCCTTTATATAATGTTGATATTGATGTTAAAGAAGAAGAATCTTTTGTTGAAGTTTTTGAACCTATTGTGAAACATGAAAAAGGATTTGTTAGTTCAAAAGAAATTATTGTGCCTAAAGAAGAACCCAAAGACGAGGATTTTGAAATCTGCGCAAACTCTGCTGAAGTCGACGAACAGAGCAACAACACCTTTGATATTAAGCAAGAATCCATAGAGTTATAGCTCATGAAATAATATTCTTATTAAAGATATATGAGTTTTATAGTTTAATAAAAATAATAATGTTTCAAAATGCTACTTTTTGTAAATAAAAGTAATATTTTAATATCGTTTGATAAAATTGGATCCTTCTACGATGGTCGTTAATCTGTATGAAAATTCGATGCAGAAA
Organism: Agrilus planipennis; assembly: GCF_000699045.2. NCBI lineage: Eukaryota > Metazoa > Arthropoda > Insecta > Coleoptera > Buprestidae > Agrilus > Agrilus planipennis. The sequence goes on from NW_020438923.1 coordinate 1,055,646, forward strand.
GATTGTAAGAAGTTTTTAGATACGATAGGGTGATACTTGGGGCAATGTTTATTAGTTTTCGAATTTATCGCATTAACCTCTCTTTATTTATTTATCTTCATCGTAAACAATTACATTTTAGGATGCAGCACGTATTACATTCATGTGTCTGTTTCGACGACTGAATGCAATTCATGTTTACATGTAGGTACCTACATATAAATGAAATCATTTTTGCATTTCAAATTCGATTGGATTTACTGGAAGACATTCTCATCAACGTTTATTTTTAGACGACATCTCTACAACTTCTTCATTCTGAGTAAAAATCCAAATTTGAAAACAACGATTAACTATCAACAAATATACGGGCAAACATCATCCGGTTCACATGGACGATAAACATTTTCATTGCGATGTTTGCGACAAATATTTCTCTAGGAAGAACACTCTGAACGAGCACCTGAAGACCCATTTGGACCTGAGACCGTTCAAATGTGACCAGTGTTGTAAAACGTTTACAAAAAAGTGCACCCTCTCTGTCCACATTAAAACCGTTCATAGTCGCGCAAACATGAAAACTTATAAATGCGATCTCTGTCCTAAAATCTTCTCGACTAGGTACTTCCTGAAGGTCCACATGGCAGAACATGACACAAAAAATACGTTTAAATGTCAAACTTGCGCAAAATGCTTCGTCCTGAAGAGCACTTTGAGTGAACACATGAAAATCCACGCGGGCCAGAAAGCGTATCAGTGTGACCAATGCGGTAAAACGTTTATGAAGAAATTTTACTTGTCGATCCACATTAAAAATTTCCATAAACTTGGGTCGTGCGGTTTACAAAAATGCAAATACTGTGGGAAGCAGTTTAGGCTGAAATCACATTTGAACGCCCATCTCAGTACCCATCACGAAAAAAGCACTTACGAATGCGCCCTTTGTTTGAAAGTATTCTCCTCGAGATACTACTTGATGCTCCACATGGCCGTTCACGACAACAAAAAACTGTTTAAATGCGAAACTTGCGGCAAGTGTTTTGCTTTGAAGGAGACTTTGAATACACACGTGAAAATCCATTTTGGCAAGAAACTGTTTCAGTGCGACGCCTGCGATAAATGTTTCGCCAGGAAGAACACATTGAGTGAACATATGAAAACCCATTTAGGTCAAAAACCGTTTAAATGTGACCAATGTGGTAAAACGTTTACCAAGAAGTTCTCACTGTCGGTCCATGTAAAAGGCCTCCACGGCAACGAGAGCATGAAAACTTACAAATGCGTCTTATGTCCGAAAGTACTTTCAAGCAGGTACTATTTGAAGGTCCATATGGCCGAACACGATACGAAACGTCTGTTTAAATGCGAAACATGCGGAAGATGTTTCGTGTTGAAGTGGACCCTCAAGGAGCACATGAAAACTCACTTGCGCGAGAAAGCGTTTCAATGCGAGCAATGCGGTAAGACATTTACTAGGAAATTTTACCTCTCGGTTCATATTAAAACTGTCCACAATCATGACCTATGCATTTTACAAAAATGTCACGTATGCGATAAAGAATTCAAGACCAAAACTCATTTAAAACTGCATATGAAGGAACATGTTAAACCTGAGTGTCCGCTATGTTTCCAATCATCTGAAGAATGCACTTGTTCGTGGGATCTCGCAGACGACAGACGCGATCGCCTAAGGAATCGTCTCAATAGAGAAAATTTAATGATAAGGTGTCAGACTTGTTCCAAACCGATCCTGCGTGTTTCCCAACTCAAGATACATTTACGAACACATCGCGATTATAAGTGCATACTTTGCAACGAGGATTATAAGAATTGCGATTGCTGTGACGATTACATTCAGGTGTCGAAAACCATAAATACTTATCGGAAAACCAGTAAACCTTCAACCAGAGTTGAAGAGTCATTGTTAACAGAAAAAGCAGCAGCTGAACCTGCTGTTAGCGTTAAGGAAGAGGTTGTTACTCCAGTTAATGAACTTGGTGGAGAAGACGATAAAGAATGCATCGATCTAAGTGAAACTATTATATCCAAAGAAGATAAATGTATATCATGCAACGAGGACACTAATAAAGGTTGTAGTTGCTCCAGCAATTATATGGTAGTGACAAAAAGTATTAACACTTATCAGAAAACTTATAAACGTTCTTCTAACGTTAAGCAGCCGTTAACAGTAGTAAAACCTGTTGAAGTTAAGCAAGAAGTATGTTTTGTTACAATTGATGAAAAAGACAGTATTGTACCTAAGAAGGAACCTAAGGAAGAGTGTTTTGGAATAGGAGAAAACTCCGTTGAATCCTTTACGTATACGATTGCTGAAGTCGACCAAGACAGTAATAACAAGAGTATTTTTAGCATTAAAGAAGAGTCCGTCGAGTTCAAGTGAATTAACATTTCTAGCTGTATAATAATTTGTATAATTAAAAGACTAATATTATTTGAATATAATTTCTTTTGCAATTAAAAGTGCTTTTATTGTAATATTAATTTTCATAAAATTGGAACTTTTAAAATGTGAGAGGCTATGACATTATTCAGTGTGAAAAATCGATGCAGAGAGATTCTGTGCACCTATTGAAATTGTTTACAGTCCGTTGTTGATATCGTCCCAATATTTATGTTATGTTTATTTCTTTTGCTCATTAAATTAACTTCTACCTCATACGAAGCCTTATGTTTATTTATCTTGATCGTAAATAATTATGTTTTGTGATTTAATGTGTGCTACATTAATCTGATTGTGACGTTTATTACTGATGAATAATACGCATTTATGATTTATCGAATTAACTATAACAAAACTAGAATTTTATAGCAATGAGCTATTATTACTACAGATGAATAAAAATGTTGATGAATGTTGGAAAACGTTAAGGTTACGGAGACCTCCGATTGTGCTAAAAAGGGGAAACAAACATTCATCTAAACGTAAATATTGTTAGGGCTTTGAAGGCCCATCTACGTATTCGCCACGAAAAAACTTTTAGAAGTGTGCCCTCAATAATATGAGTGACCACGATAATGAAAAACTATTTAAATGCGAAACCTGCGGAATCTGTTTTACTCAAAAAAACAGTTTGGAAGAACACGTCAATACCCATTTGTGCCAAAAACCATTTAAATGTAACGAATGTGGTGAAACGTTTACAAAAAAATTTTACCTGTCTGTCCATATTAAAAGTGTTCATAGACGAGAAAACACGAAGACTTTTGATTGCCTACTGTGCCCAGAAGTATTCCCTTCTAAGTACTACTTGAACGTTCATTTGGGTGAACACGGTACGGAAAATCTGTTTAAGTGCGAAACTTGCGGAAAATCTTTTGCTTTGAAGAGCAAATTGAACGAACACAAGAAAACCACCCATTTGGGTAAGAAACGATTTAAATGTGACCAGTGCGGTAAGAAGTTCACAAGAAAATATTACCTCTCGGTCCATATTAAAAGTGGTCACAAAAACGACCGATGCATTTTGCTAAAATGTCACATATGCAAGAAGGAATTCAAAAATAAAACTAATTTAAAACTGCATGTAAAAGAACATGCTAAGCCCGAATGTCCTCTGTGTTTCCAACCCACTGAAGAATGCGCCTGTTCATGGAACCGCGTAGATGACAAATGCGATCGCTTGAAGAATCGCTTCGCTAGAGAAAATTTGATGATCAGATGTCAGACTTGTTCCAAACCGATCTTACGCAATTCCCAACTCAAAATACATTTGAGAATACATCGCGATTATAAATGCATACTTTGTAACGAAGATTACAAGAATTGCAATTGTTGCGACGATTACATGGAGGTTTCAAAAACCATTAACACTTATCGGAAAACTAGTAAACCTTCAACTAGTGTTGATGAGGCTTTACCAAGAAAAGCAAGTGCTCCTAGTGTTGCTGCAAAGGAAGACGAAATTTCAACTCCAGATGAGGAAAAACCTGTCGATGAAGCGATTGTCCCCGAAGATGAAAAATGTATGGCTTGCGACGAGGATTGTAACAATTCCAGCAGTTCTGATGAATATATGGAAGTAACGAAAAGCGTTAAAACTTATCAGAAAGCCAGCAAATCCTTGATTAAAGCTAAAAAAGAAGAACGTTTTACCCCGATTGATGAACCTCCTGTAAAAGAATCTGCCAAATTTAGTGAAAATATTATACCCAAGGATGGCAAATGTATCATCTTCAACGAGGACAATGATGAGAGTTGTTTCTCGGACGATTACATGCAAGTGACAAAAAGTGTTAACACTTATCAGAAGATTAACAAATCTTCAATTAATGCCAATGAGCCGTTAGCAGAGAAAAATAATGAACCTGTGAATGTTAAAGAAGAAGAGATTTCAGCTTCACTTGTTAATGATTGTAGTACGAAAATTGTAGAATTAAGTGAAACTATTGTACCTAAAGAAGAACCTAAGCAAGAGCACTTTGAAATCCCTGAAAGCTCCATCGAACTGTTTGCTGAAGTCGATGAAGACGCTAAAATCTTTGACGTCAAACCAGAATCCATAGAGTTCTAACTTCTAATGAAATTGTTTTGTAAAAGTTAATAAAATATGTAGCAGCCGAGTTTCTTTGCAAATAAATTCTTGTTATCCAAACAACGTCTTTAAATTATATCATGTAATTGCATGGATTTATACGCAAGATGTCTCTAGCACATTACCCTGTTTGAAAATTCGGTGCAAGGGTTGTGTATCGAATAATTTAAATTGTTTAAAATATACTACAATACATTTTTGTTTACGGTTATCATCATACAATTGTTTATTCTTCCGTTTTTTTAATTTTACCGTCGATGGCGTATATCTAAATCAACTTTCACTTGATGAACGTACAATTGCTAGTATACCATACACGATGTAACGCATTATTATTATCTGATCGTCTGGTAACAATACAACACATTTATTTACAAGCCAGGAGCGTGAATTACTTATGAATAAAATCGGAAGCCAAACAATTTGAGTCTTCAGTTGTTATCAATATCATTTAAAAGTGCTGTTGAAAGAAAATCGAAAATGTCCAAGGAAAACGACTCTTCATTCCAATGTGCATTCGAAAAGGCTGTCGAGGTTATGAAGAGCACCGATACTAACGAACTCAAGGGTAGAATTGAATGTGAAATTTGCAAGGGGATCTTCCTGAAGCGGCACCACTTCAACAACCACCTGTGCAAGAAGAAGTCGAAAAAGATGTGTCCAATTTGTCAGAAAACATTCCTGTCGCCGTATCGTTTGAACGAACATTTGTATCTTCATTCGGGGGAGAAGCCCTACGAGTGTGAAGTGTGCAAAAAACGTTTCTCCCAAAAGGGGTACCTTTCCAAACACTCGGTTATCCATCGGAAAGAGAAACCGTTCAAGTGCAATTTTTGTAATAAATCATATACTCAGGCGGATACCCTCAAAGAACATATTTACACTCATACAGGAGAAAAACCCCTCAAATGTCGTCACTGCGATAAGTCTTTCTCCAACAAGTCGTCGTACAACTTGCACATTTCGATCCACGAAAGCACCAAGACCTACGAGTGCGACGTTTGTTTGAAACAATTTACTCAAAAGTACTATCTTAAAAGACATAGAAACATCCATGCGTTTGAGAAGCCCTACAAGTGCGACGTTTGTGGCAAATCGTTCTCGTTAAAAGCTGGTTTAAACGAACACATGTACTGCCATTCTGGAGAAAAACCGTACAAATGTGACGAATGTGATAAGTCTTTTACGCGAAGGACCACTCTTTCCATGCATCGCGAAATGCACAATGCCGAGTCTTCGAAATTACCCAAATGCCATGTATGCAATAAGCGCTTCATGAACAAATTTCTTTTGGAACGGCATATTGGCGTCCACAGAAAATTCAAATGCCTTGTGTGTGATAAGTCTTCCAAAATTTGCATCTGCACTCCAGAAGTAGACCAAAATGCCTTACAAGGTCCTGTTTCCAAGAAGGACATGTTCAAATGTCAAGCCTGTTCAAAAATTGTATTTAACAGATCGTTCTTTATGGAGCACATTGCAGTTCATCGCGATTTTAAGTGTTTGGATTGCGATGGGATCTACGCCAGTTGCGGTTGTTTCAAACCTTCGATGGAAGATTTCGAGATGGTGGAAGATGACCTGAAGTGCAGCCTTTGCGACATGCAATTCTTTCACGAGGCTCATCTGTACGAACACTTGTTGAACCACAAATGCATGGTCTGTTGTACGTCCATGATGAATTGCGTGTGCCCCAAAGAGGAGGATGATGAACTCCATAAGCAAAATAACCAGATTATTAAATGTAAGCCACTAGAAGAATTGAAATCATCCGACAGTGGGAACAACATCGGTGACGAAAATAGTATGGAATTAATTAAACAAGAGTATGATGATTTTCAAAAACAACACATTGATTTTGAGCAAGGTCCGTTGGAGTATGTAGACGAAGATCTTGAAATGAAAGAAGCCTTTAGTATTGAAGAAGACAAACCTAAACTTGAACATGAATTGATTGATATAGGCGGGCAATTCGTTGAAATGACCAGCGGAGATTTCGTAATTGATAACAAATTAGTTGAAGCCGACCAAAAGCCTGTTACCATCAGCGAAGAATTTGTCGTAGATGACAACGATTTCAAACCAGAATATATCAAATTAGAACTGAAACCCATGGAACTTGCGGACCTAATACTTAACTCTGACAATTTCTTGGAATGATCAGATATTAAAAATAGCCCGGAAATTCGAATTTGATTTTTTATTATAAAACTAATAGAGATAATATTACCAGAATAAAATATTAAGTTTGTAAACAAACACTTTTTATTATCTTCTCTATTACAATAGTACCTAGGTACATACTTAGTCTTGAAATCAAATTTACTTTCACCTTAAAACATATCTACATACGTATAAACTTTCTGACAAATCAATTAATTTTACAAACAAAAGAATAACACATTTCAAATTATCATTTCGACTTCCAGCAGCATAGAGGTTATGTGGTAATGTTTTGGTTTGGTGTGTATTGGCTGATGATATGAATGAAACGTGGAACTGCGTCAGTTTCGAAAAAGTGGAATGTCTGGAACGGTTGTCTTAGGAGCGGGACTTGGGGGTCTGTCGTTTGCCCACTATTACTTGAAGAGATTTCCTAAAGAGACGGTGACAATTCTGGAAGCATCAGAACGTGTAGGGGGTTGGATGCGCTCCATTAAGAAAAATGGGTTGATAATCGAAAAGGGACCGAGGAGCATTAGACCAAGAGGTTTGCCAGGGGCTAACACCTTGCAACTGGTGCAAGATTTAGCTCTTTCTGAACAAATCGTTGCAATTCCTTCGAATCATCCTGCTGCATTAAACCGAATGATTTACGTCAACGGAGAACTACACCGTCTTCCAAATAATGTGATGAGCTTGTTCAAAAAGCAGCCACCATTTTCTCAACCACTGTATAAGTACCTGTTGAATTTTCTAACAAGTGCCACAAAACCCATACCCGAAAACGACGAATCCATATACAGTTTTGTAAATCGAAAATTCGGAATTGAAGTAGCCGATTATTTGATTAGTCCATTGATATGTGGTATTTGTGCGGGTGATGCAAAAGAAATCAGCGTCAGATTTTTAATGGATTCGTTATTTGAAAAGGACCAAAGACATGGGACCATGCTACAAGCGTTTGTGATCGACGGCCTATCAAGTTTTGGTAAAAAGGGGGAAGATGTTCCCAAAAGTGACTTGTACCAGAAGGCAGCCAAGGAGAAGTGGAGTATCTTCAGTTTTAAGGATGGGATTGAAGTTTTACCTCAAGGATTGGAAAGATGGCTCAAAAAAGAGCAGAGGTGTAGTATTGTCCTCAATAAACAGTGTAAACAATTGGAACTGAGTAAAAATGCCGCAAAAGTGACTTTAAGTGATAAAAGTGAAATTCGGGCCAAGCACGTGGTTAGTAGTCTCCCAGCAAGTAAAATAGGGAATCTTGTGAAAAAACAGTATCCGATTTTGGGGGATCTTTTGAACAGTATTCCTACCGTAACAGTAGCAGTTGTTAATTTAGAATACGACAAGAAATTACCCATTAAGCCTGGATTTGGTTTTCTAGTCCCTCCAAAAGAAAATTTACCGATACTTGGGGTAATTTTCGATAGTTGCTGTTTCGAACATTACCCCAACGAATTCGAAAACAGAACATTATTAACCGTCATGTTGGGTGGTCGATGGTACGATAAATATTTTGATCGAAGTTCTGGGGACGAAGAAATATTAAATATTACGTTTAAACATTTAGCAACTATTTTGAATGTTAAAGAACGACCGGTTTTTGCTGATGTATCGGTTTTAGAAAACTGCATTCCACAATATATAGTTGGACATGTAAAACAAGTTAAAGAAATTCGCAAGTTTGTACATGAACACGACTTACCTTTAAGTTTATGCGGAAGTTCGTACGATGGGGTTGGAATTAACGATGTTATTTTGTCGGCAAAAAATGCTGTAGAAAGGGGTTCAGGGTAGTTTTAAAATAAACAAGAAAGCATGATGAGAGTTTATTACACTTTTATAAAACTGTTAATAAGTAATCTTACAAATGTATTATGGTACATGGTTATAAAAAATAATTTAAATACAGAAATTTTCATTATGTTATCCTTGGAGCGCGTCTTTGCCTAATTTAAATAGTTATTTAAATATAGGGAAAATGCATGAAATGTAAAACTGTTAAGTGTTACCTGCATATTTAACTTCATCAAACGCTTTTCTAGCTTTCTTCAGCTCTTCATTCATAGTTAATAAGTCTTTCACCCTCGCGAATTTTCTGGGATCTTTCCTCACTAAAAAAACTATGTCTTCTACTTGAACTCTTCCCGTTCTGCCGATTTCCATTGCCCTAAATCAACTGTATTAGAAGGGAAACAAAGCCAATTGGATACTTACTTGTGGGTCATCTCTGTAATAAATTCTATCACCAAATCTTCAATAATATCAACACTTTCTGTGTAAGGATTTTGATCATCACCAAATCCAAACATCATACATCTTAGTTCTTTGCTAAAAAGACGTTTCCTCCCTACACTACACAGGGCTAAAGTGGTTTCAGTTGCATCGTCTTCTTCAAACTGCAAAAAAACAACGTTTTAGTAAGGGGAAAGGGGTTCTAATATTTTTATTTTTACCTGTTCGTCATCAGGGGCTGCCATTTGTCAACTCTTGTTTAAATGATAAGTTTTTACCAGGAATTTTTAAAGTTATTTGCAAAAATAGGGTAGATTTTCTTATTCTGACGTTTAATTTGCTGTAGTTCACGCAGAGAGCAGGCGATACTTTTAAACTTCTGGAGTAGTTAAATTGTCCCACACCTTCGCAGTTCAAATGTACTCAAGCGTCTGACGTTTAGTTAACCTAATTCTCTTACATCAGTTGTTTTTGCGTATATTTGCGAAATTTTTGCTAAAATACGGCTTATTCGCTAAAAATTGTGACAAAAGTACAAAATGCCGAAGTATTACTGTGATTATTGCGATACCTACCTCACACACGACTCTCCAAGTGTTCGAAAAACGCATTGCACTGGTCGTAAACATAAGGACAATGTGAAATTTTATTATCAGAAGTGGATGGAGGAGCAAGCACAGCACTTAATTGATGCCACAACAGCTGCCTTTAAAGCTGGTAAAATAGCCAACAATCCGTTTGCCCAAGCAGGTAAGGGGGTGGCCATTCCACCCCCTGCACAACTTGTGGGACAAAGACCGCCAGGTGCTGCACCAGGGATGATGCCACCAGGAGGCCCTGTACCTCCTATGATGATGGGACCTCACGGCCCTATGCCTCACATGATGGGAATGAGGCCTCCAATGATGGGAATGATGCCCATGGGACATCTTGGACCTGGACCTGTAAGGCCTCCAGTTGTTAATGGACCACCAAAATGAACAATTGTGAAGTGAAACATAAATTTGAAAGTGCGAATTTATTGTTCTTAAGTGAATTCAGATTACCTAATTTTAGTTTCTTCATTAGCGTTCACATGTATTATTATTTACCATAAATTCAGTGATGCTTAATTATTGATAGAATTTGTACAATAAATTTAATAATAAATGAGTTAAATACTTTTACTATTGTTTTTTAATCACTTTTTGTGCTTTTAAGACAAGATTTCCTTAATAAGAAAAATAAATTACAGATTCAAAAAAAAAAAATAATTGAACCAAAATTAATTTTTCGTAAATAATATTATGTTTATCATTTTCCTTCGACAATTTCTTTTAAGGGATGTCATCGTCGTAAGGCTGTTAGTCCTAAGGGATGTAATAAACTTTTTTTTTTATGAAAATGAAAATCGTTTATTATAAACAATACAAGTTCCGTATACTGTAATAATTTAATATTAAGGCATTCTCGTATCTTATTTGTTTATTTACATACAACACTCTGAATAAATTAATAAAAACTTAAAATCAACTCCTCATAACACGATGCGATCAATCATAAAAACAAAATGGTCCCTTGGAGAAATAAACAAAATACGATGGCTCGAAGACTAGACTCAAAGAAAATAATAGGTACGAATTAACTAGTTAGTGTACGTGTAGAATAATAAAAATAATGATAATACAAGTGGAAGAAAACTTCCTCATACAATTTCCACGATTTTAGTTTAGTGCTAGAAAGAAGTTTCCAAAGCGGGTAAATCTTTAGGGCTGTTGCTGTTGTTACTCGCATTCTTTTCAAATCGAGACACATTCTCTGCGTCACTTTTTGGAGTCGAACTGAAAAATTGCGCCCTTTTTGCCCTTATATACTGAGACACTGACAGTTTTGGCGAAATATTGTTATTGTCGGTTCTAGAAGAATTTTCCTCTGTTTCGTTTTTACGCGATTTCTTCTCCAAAGAACTCCCCGAGCTCTCGTCTTCTCTACAATCTTCAAGTATTGTCGAAGAGAGAACATCTGTACGAGGGCTAGCGAATCTCCACTGGGACCTGGGGGACATCAATTTGGCAGGAGATCTTGGCTTATCCAATACTCCAGACTTTGGAGGAGTGCTAATCAATTTACGTTGTAAACTACGCGGAGAACTACTCAAATCTAATATATTCATAGACGAGTTTGTTTGAATGGGACCTTGCTGTTTCGACAGTTTTAGTTGTTCAACAGCCGATAACTTCCTCGAGTTATTTGACGTAATGTTAGATTTGGCACTTTGTTGTAAAAGTAATCTTTTGAAGTCCATTTGGGACGTCTGCTTTATTTGGCCCTTTTTGTCCGAATGCGCCCAACTTTGACGACTTCTAGGCGACGAACTTAAACCTGGATACGAATCCAATTGGTCTTCGCTGGGAGACCAGCTCGCCCTTTCCCGCGATCTGTCTTTCAAATATCCCGTTTCCGGAGACTTTACGAGTTGTTTTGCGGGAACCTCTTTAGGAACTACGGGTTCTTCAGCACCAGCGGGCTCTTTATCGGTGAGAATGTTCAGCTTTTTTCTGCTCTTATGAATGACGGCGTACAATTCTTCGTTTGACATTGTCGATTTTTTTGGGGATAACAATTTCGATTCCAGGTTTATGGCGTGCTTGAGTGATTCCGGAGGTTTCGGAGTGGAAGATTGGAACATGTGCTGGGGTTTGCAAGGTTCAATTGGGGATATTTTCAGTGATTCGTTCTGGTCTTGGCAGATGACTCTTCCGTTTGGAGCAGCCGTTTCGAACAGTCCTTCGTAAGGATTCGGATTTTTCGAGGAGACGGAGATATCAGGCATTTTGGGAACGGTTCTGTAGTGGTCCGGTTTTCGATGTGGGAACGTTTGAAATTTAGAATAATCGCAGTAGTTTAGGGTGGCAAGGGAATCCGTATGGGCAGACCAAGCATTGTACAGGTTCATGGACTTCCTCGGTGGCAAAGTCGTCGTCCTCACGTCTTGTTGTGGTGCAGACGTCGTTGGAATATTCGTGGAAAGAACTTGCCCTAAAACGAAAAGAATATTCTCTTATATTATAATATATTGTAGTATGTATGTATTTTGTTAGTAACTATTTTGGCTAAATATCTAACATTTGTAGTTTTTTCGGCTTCCCCTAATAACAAAAAGTAGCAATTTGAACAGTATTAGTAAATACACAAAAACGTATTCAAACAAAACTTTTAAAATTGTTCATTAATTTCATTCATTGCGGATTAGTTTTCCCATGTTATTAGATTAGTAGAGAATACGATCTAATAGTAGAAGGTGTTGCTTGGTTTACTAGTTTCTTTTGGTAATTAAATTCACGGCTTTTTAATTGAACTAGGCATTCAAAACTATAGTTACAGGTTGAAGACGAAATGCTACGCAAACAGAAAACAAAACTGCTTCATGCAAGATGATCCCATGCAGTGTATAGATTAGATAGGGTGCTCACCTTTGTTTCTGGCGTCTTAGCGTTTGGTTCAGTCGCAATTAAACATCTTCGCAAACAAATATGCATGAGTTTTTTAATTGAAGGAAAACCTATGTATACGTATTTTTAAATTCTCGTTATTACACGAGTATATAGCGAAGTCAGCGTTATGGGTGATGAACGAGTCATAGAGCAATCTAGTAAATTTTGCCTGTTACATAAAATTATTTAAACTATTGATGACAACGTTTTAAAAGGAATTGTAAAGTGGGTGAACGGTTTGTGTAATCAGAAGTTAAGTATATTTACTTAATTTTTAAACACTTACCAACGGTTACCGTACATAGCGATAAGGAAGAAGTTTAATTATACATATATATATGAAAAGATGTATTATTTTTTTTTGTTATGTCTTATGTTCACTAAATTATTATCACATTCGTCGTCAGGTTAAGAAGATCGTTACTGAGGTTTTTCGATTTTATTAATGGTTTATTTTATTACTTTACATAATTCAATATGAATTATTATCATTAACGTTAGGTACATGAACTTTTGAGAATGCCTTTTAACGAAAGATCTACTTTTTCGAAAACACACAAATTCATGCAAAAGGTATAATATATACAGCGGGAATAATTATTAATTCTCAAAACATGCATTTAGATTAGGTACACCTAATTTGTACACATTTCACTTATCGCCTAGCTATTATTTACAGACTTAAAAAAAAAAAACAAAAAAATCATACAAAACAGTTTCAAACAAGACATGGCAACAAGTAGTGCATTAAAATAAAATTCTATTCTAAAAATTACACACAGTTGTGCACAGGTCAGAACACACCCTTTAAGACGACCCAAGCAACTCTCTATAATGCTATTTGTTGTGGGACACCGTGTGTAGTAGGTACTTTAAAATTGCGACCAGAATTTTTATATGCGAAAAGGAATGTGTGGATTTCGTCCACGAGCACGTACGTTCAATTTATTTTGCTTCCAATGTAACGTCAGATATTTAACTTACAACTTGAACCACGTCTCGAAAATATATTGCGTCTACGCCCCGTTCTTGCGTCTAATTATAGACGAATCACGTACCTGTAAGGATTTGCCTTCTTTTTTTTCTTATTTGACGAGAACACGATGTGATTGCGTAATTGTCAAGGTTTCAACAATTGCAATCATTTTTTATTTGTTTTAAAACAAATGCAATTAGGGAAATAGCAATTTTTTTATAACAGCTTCACGCTATTTACGATTAGAGTCGATCGCAGGTGCAATTGGGTCGTACCTTTTTGATTTTGGGTGCTTTCTGACATGCGGATGTGCTTTGTGCAACTAGTGGAAGACAAGAAACATCAGGCATCTTAAATGGTTTACATACATGTGGGTAAAATAAGGTGTGCGCGATCGGAAACATAAAAAATAGGTAATTGTTTTGGTGTCTGTCCGTCACTACCACCAAGTTGCCTTTTAGACATTTAGTGCGAATGAAAATATTACGTGCGTGTATGTGGTGCAGTTTTTGTATTAGTTTTGATGAGTTTCGTTGCCAATCACCCAAGCGCAGAAGGGGATACAGATCAGATGGATTAGAAAATGAGAATATATAAATTAATGGAAAACCCAACCGAAAAAATCATTAGTTTTTGTTCGTCGAAATTTTCAACGTGTTTCACGAAATAAGAAAGAATCACCCTGTATATCTGAGAAGCAGGTTTCATTAATGAGTTCAGTAATCAAATTATGATTCAGCAGAACACCAGTTGACCACGAGAATGAATCATTGGACTATGTAAATTAAACCAGTTTTATTGCATTTGAATGAATGCGCATACGTACTTGATAAAAAATTTTTATCGCATATAGTTAAATTATAAACAATTGCTAGATATTCTCTTACCTTCCGTTGTTTTTTTTTTGTTGGCAGTTGTTTATTTGTTTCTATATATATAATAGTCACTAACTGTTTGTTGGAAATATTAGGAAAATAGCCACAGGAAACAAAAAAAATAACAGTCTTACGCGAGACATTCGGTTTCGCTTTCTTTACCAAATTTCGGTGTCGCCGTTGGGTACTGACAGAACCCTTGCGCGAAAATCCGAACTGTCCGCCGGTATGGTGACCCGATTAGGGGAAGCGAGCAACAGTTCTCGCGCATGCTCCTGCGAATACAAGGGGCATTGCCTCTTGCACGTTTTCGGCGACACGGTCGGAGGGTAGTTAATGCTTTCTCGAAGGAGTTCCGCTTCGATCTCGAGCTCAACGATCTCTTCCAAGTCTAACGCGGCACCCTCGTTTCGAAATCCCGCCGCGACCCTTCGAGCCGCCGAAAAGGGCAACGCATTCGCCAGGCGGTAACTGTTACTTCGTTTCACTTTGTTCGGCAAGGCATTCGCGGTGGTGGCTATTTTCGAACTGAGGGTGGTTGCTTTTCCGGTGGTAGTGTAGGACTTACCTTTTGTAGTAAGACTTTCCGAAGGTTTTTTCTGCATGTGAACGTATGCTCCCCTGTTGTTGGTGGTGGATTTCCCTGGTGACATGGATCGTGCGGAAGGAGGCGCGATAACCGTCGACAGGGGTGTCCTTAAGGCCTCCTTGGTGATAGTAGGAGATGCCATTCCGCTTTGGGCGTGAATTATGTATTGAGAGGGAGGCATTGGTCTTGTATTTCCTTGTTGTTGTACAGGTCTTATTGGGGTGGTTCTTCTGTTGATCAAAGGACTTTGTTCGGGGGTTTCGGAAGGACTTTTGACGAAGGGTCCAGGTTGAAACGTCGTGTGCGCGCTTTTCTTACGTTTCAAACTGTCGGAATTGTACACCACTTTGCCGTCGGCGTCTAGGGTCACCCTGGCGCCTTGGTGCCTTTTTTCTAGCGGGCTCGTGTTGGAATCGTGGGTTTTTTCTGGCGATGGATTGGACGGAAGCTCGTCCAAGGACACGTATTCCGTTTCTCGAATTCGATTGGTCAAAACGTCGTTCAGTTTCTTACTTATGGTATCGCTGTACGCGTCTGACGATGGGACCGGCGGTCTTTTGGATATTTTCCCATTATTGTTCCTGATGTCCGCGATGGTCACGTATTCGTCGTATTCGTTGGAATTGTTGTCCACTTTGTTCTCATTCTTGTCGACTTTGGAAGAAAAGTTGGGGATGTTGAGTTTGAGTTTTCCGAATACGTTCAGCGGCAGGAGACTCGCCTTTATGAAAGGTGGCTGGTTTTGGGCGGCTTGGGGATCCACGGGACTCGATTTTGGCTCTTCGTCTTTCTTTATTGTTACCGAACCGCCGCTTGGAGATGGAGCCCTAAAAGTGTTTAGGGAAGAAACAGGAATTTCGTTCGGTTTTCTCATTCCTTCCAGCGATTCCAAAGTAACGTAACCAGTAGTAACGGAGGGATTAGGAGAAAAGTTGTTTGTTGTGCTGCTGATATTTTTAGCGTTCAAATCGTTTAGACTTATATACGGCATATTGTCTATATACTCCGGAGGGCCCTTCTCCCAGAAGCTTTTGACGCTCTCGTCGTCGCTATGGGGAGGAGTGATAACGCACATGGACGGTATTCTGCTCGAGTTGATGGCAGTTTTGCTTCTTATCCTTTCGATTCTGTCGGCTCCTTCCATGTCTGAACATTCAGAATATTCAAATTCCGATCCACTTCTACCTCCATTGGGACTGTTGGCAGACTGAGTAGGAGAGCTCGAGGTGTTATGACCGCTATCAGGAGATATGTCGCCGTTGGTTTGCTTGTGAATGACTGCGATAACGGACGCTTTGCTCGAAGCCGGACTCCTCTTTATTGTGTTGTTTTTCTCCTTCGATTCTGCGACGTTATCCTTGCCTTTGCTCAACGAGCTCTTCCTTTCTGGAACGGAAGGACCCACGAACAGGGACTTGTCGCTGTCTCCAGCCTTCAGTGTTGTACATACGGTGCCAGCGGAACTGGCTGTCGTTGATGTGGACCCCTTCCCGAACAGTTCGTACTCGCTCTCTGCAGACAGAGCGTCGCTTGGGGATCCGGGAGTAGAAAAGGCACTAGTCGTGTGGAACGGCATGACTGGAGTTTCTTCTTCCTTCAACGTCTTCAGACCGCTGTCCATGTGGAAAGACGTGTAGTAACCTTCCGTATCGCAAGAATATACGGAGCTACTGTCCATGTCTTCGTGAATGTCGTGGATGTCGGGAGTTAGCGTGCCCTCGCTGGTCACGCTGTCCGACGCTGACACGCTGGCAAACTTCCTGGTGCTGTTGGAGGAGTTGGGCGGATGATTGAGGTTGAGGGAGTTGTTTGATGTGGCTGCGGAGGTCGTGGATTTCGGATGGGTGGTTATTTCGGAAGCGATTGATGCCCTTCCGCTTTCCGAGCTCGCACTCCAGTTTCCGCTGGACGAACGCGGCTCGTCTTTGTTATCACAGGACTTCCGGAAACGTCTTTGCGAAGAAGAAGTATCACGAAGTCTTACGGCTAAGGCAACGGCTGACGAAAGGGGTTTCGCTATAGGAATACTGACACTCGATTTTTCCGAAGAAGAGTACGACGGATTTCGTTCGTGTGATGGACGCTTTTCTCTATTCAAACTGCGCCTTTTACGTACCGTTATGGTCTCATACACGTTTGAATCGACGTTTTCGTTTTCTTTGTTCGACTCGTTCTTTCGACTTTCAGTCGGCGATTTGCTCGATGACGACAATTTGAACTTGTTCCTGCCCCATTCTTTGAGGGTTTGGAAGTGCGACTTTTTGCTATCGGTCACCATCGACCTTCTGACGGAAGATCGAAGGATGTCGCTGCTTTTGCTCCTGAGGAACGGAGGAGGTATGTCGTACGAAACGATTTCTTCCGGAGCAGCCGCCGTACTCGTCGATTGACCTTCCCTGTTGGCGAAGAAGTTTATAATAAAGAACAAAATAAAATGTTTTTGCTCGTCGTTCCCGTCTCCGATCGGATTTTGCGTAAGAAATAATAAAAATGGACGAAGACAACTAGCGACCCACCTGATTTTTGAACGCTGTCAATGATTGTTTGCGGTTTTGGTTTTGTGAAAATTAGAACGGTTTCAAATTGCAGCCCGAAAGCAGCCCTGTTACACAAAACGAAAACACATCGTGAACAGCATCGAAGCAAAAAGCCAAAATGGGTTAGCAAATAAAAAAAGAACACCAGAAAGACGTTTTGTTAATTTCACTTGAACTCAGTACATACTTTCGAGGACCAGTTCCTTTATTATCAGACTTTTTGCGAGCTTCTTTACTAGAAATAGAAAATTTTTCGTTAGCATCGAACTTGTGCAATTCGGGTGTGTAAAGTGTCTTCGTCAATTTTTTTGATCGATCGATTGTAAAGTAATATCGAACTTTGTTCTTTGATGATGTGTTACATACCCTGCTTCAAGAGCATTTTTGATCTCTTTCTCGTCGGTTCCTGCGAGTGTTGTTCTTCGTCGCGTACGTGACCTTCGTGACCTCGTCTGCCTGCGCGTCGCCGTCGAGGACGACGCTCCGTCGACGACGCCTGCATCGGTGGTGGTACAAGCGCCGCTCGACCGGTAAAGGACAGAGCGTCGCTGCGAGGACAAGCGTGAGAATCTGCGACCGGAAATGTCTACTGCCACCATCTCGGCGGGAAATCTATAGAAAAATAGAAAGGAAAAGTAAGAAGAATATAATCGTGAAAGGTTGTCCATTTTTGTCATGTTTTTTTGTTGTTGTTCTTAACTTACTTGAGAGCAATGGCTTGCACCTGTTCTTCGGGTGAAGGTAGTTTGTGGTCGATTCCGTCGTCGTCAGAAACCAAGGTGCCGTCTGTGACATTTCCGTCACTGAGATACGTAACGCTTTGCGGAATGCGATTGGGACAGTCCGGAGTGACTGTAATGTCACCCAACGCCTCCGTGGATGTCCATCGTCGCAGCTCTTCGACAGCAGCGGGCTAAAACAACAACAAGAAGCAACCGTGATCATATCGATTTGTTTTATATTCAGTTGTCAACGTTCGTACCATCCTGGTTTCGATTTCGATGTCGATTTTCCCTTTGATCTTTTTCCGCCTTTGTCCCAGAACGGGAGTGCAGACGAAGAAACGGGAAGAACGGGTGCCGTTCCGACGCCAGCGGTCCATCTGACGGATGACGTGCACCGGCGTCTTGGCCGCCGCGTCGTATAACGCCTGGACCGCATTTGGACGCGTGGTGACGCTGAACAGGTTCGAATCCACTTGCTGACGTCTAGCATAATGATTCTTCAGTAGGGCGAACGTTGAGATGTCACTTTCAGCTGGAACAAAAAAAAAGTGTGTTATTC
The DNA here is from genome assembly GCF_000699045.2 of Agrilus planipennis. Taxonomy (NCBI): domain Eukaryota; kingdom Metazoa; phylum Arthropoda; class Insecta; order Coleoptera; family Buprestidae; genus Agrilus; species Agrilus planipennis. The sequence goes on from NW_020438923.1 coordinate 1,074,310, forward strand.
AGGGTTTCTTAGACGCAAAAGAGAAGAATCATGGATCTACTAAATTACGTAAGTGAATTGTCATGTTAACACCGAACCGATTAGTACATGTATATTTTGAGAAAGGCTTTGTAAACGTGACTCTCGTTGCTGTTGAAGTTGATCCTTATTCGAGTAGGAACGACGGGGTTTAATCATGATCTTTTTCTCTGCCCATTTCTTCGATGAGCGAGCCGAGAGGTCTGATAACGAGAGAGAAGATGGATGGGAAAAAGTTGAACTGCCGACAGACGTTGGAAGACGAAACGGGACTTGGACAAGTTCTGCGGCGGCCGCGTCCAGTTAAGCCTTTTATGGGAGACCAACTGAGAAATGTCCCTGCCCTGTTTGTAATATGAGGACGTAAAAAGCGTTAAGACTATAAAGGGTCGGCGTCCTTCTCGGGTCATTGTGATGGCGAGGATGATAATTGGGCCGGTTTAAAACGTTTCCTGATTTTTTCGGATCCGGTTATTTCAGGGTACCAAATGGACGACGCAAGACAAACATTTCATTCAATCGATTGGAAAAAAGTCTCGTCCAGCTTTCATTAAGCTCTACGGATGACTTATTCTTGAACCACCTGTGATAGTTTTTGTTTTTCTCTTTTAGACATTTTGCTTTGGTTCATCTTTCCCCATGAGATGTGGGCATACAAAACGTATGGCCATTGGAAGCTTACGAATTAGAGCGTAAATTATAATTACTGTAACAGTTGAAGTGACGCCAGGAATTATAAATCATTAAATGATAAAATCAACAACGTGTGTTGAATTAATTATACTAACTAATAAAACTATCTGCACCAAGATTTTGGAAGATCCGTTTCAATTAAACCGTTGCTAATTATCTGTCACGAATGGTTCCTCAGTGGTTTCAAATTATTTGGCGTAATTTGCTTGAACAATTGCAAACGAACCTTTGTTATGACCTGGACAAATTCAAGTAAATCAGGGAACTGTAAACTGTGTAAAATGAGATCGATATTCGATACACCACTGGGCTAAATTAATAAACAATGCTTTCTCGCCGTTATTTATCTTGTACCCACTACCAAACCCGCGGTGTTAGGGATTTCTTCAGACGTTTGTGGAAACTGTAAAACGCTTTGGTATAATTACTTCTGATTTAGCGACCAACCAGGACCTAAAATAATTGGCCAATACTGAAGAAAATATATATAGGATTTCCATCTTGGTGTACCTACAGTTTTTATGGCCTATAGGTTAATAGTTTCTGGTCGACGGTTTAATTCCTGTTCGGTCATTTCACGGTTTGGATAAATATACCTAAATATACGTACACGTAAACACACACATACGCACATAACCAACACGTGTGTATGCAAGTTGTGGTTCTCTGGCTGCATACAATCGGCTGGGTGGTCCCGACCATCAGATAGGTATAATAATGATCAGCAAGTTCGTGTTCATCTTCAAACCACGGAATACCTCTAGGTATTTGTATGTGTATAGAAAATGTACTATCCCACTACGTATTTGCCCAGATAACACAATAGAACCCATTGTTATTATTAAAGTCGTATCAAAATCAAAGGAAATGAATGGAATTTGTGTCTAATTTTCGTATGGATACGTAGACACTACGTTACAGATCTAAATCATTATTCCAATGTTTTTAGATAACGTAATGCTAATTATTTTCGATTTAATGATCATACGGATAACTCAAAAGTCAGGATATATCTACGTACCAATTCCCGTCGCGTATTATCTACCACGTAATGCGTTCTTCCATTAAGATAGTCAGAAGAGGTCTCGGCAGCTTCCATGAACTGGCTGTGATTAACCGCTTCCCTATTCCGATAGAGCCCGTTGGCTATTAAGTGCGCGTCGTTGAATTCAATTATAATAAATACCGGCTTGAAGAGATTTATGTGTCGGAATTATTTAGCGTAAAACTTTTTTCTTATTCGGTTTATACAAGCATATTTTTTTGTCGTGAAACAAACGATCCAATAGATTAATAACTGTGTCGGAAATCGAAGACGAAGAAGCTTACTTGTTTATGGTATCGTCGAGTCTAATGCAAGGTGTGTTAATGCGAATATCTAAACCTTTTCTTTGCGGTAATTACTTCAAGAAAAGGAGGGGCGTTAATGAAGGATTGAATTCCGTAATGGCCAAGAATCGTATATGGAACCAGTGGTGATGTGGAAGTGATCATTGTGGTGAGCGAAACCACAAAAGTCCAGTAAAGTACAAAGAACCTAGAAAAAAGGAATAAGAGTAACGAAGATGAGGAAGAATTAGAATGGGTAGAGGACTTCAGCGAAGATTCGACAGAGGAATCAAGAAAAGGAAAAAGCAGAAGCACTTACTGTGAAGAACAGACCCAAAAGTTGAAGGAGTCAGGGAAAATAACACAGGAAAGAAGAACAAGAACGATGAAACACAAGATGTTGTTACACTCGTGTATTTAATTTTAATCCATTTGGATAACGTAGAAGGAACCAAGGAAGACAGAAGAAGATTCAACAGATCAAACGAAGTTGAAGAAGAACTGAAACAAACCAGAAGGCAGAAGTTTATACAAGAATGAAGCAGAAATTCTTGCAGTTAACAAGCCGACCTTTCCCGTGGAATTCCAACGAAATGCTTGCAGAATGTCTCAAGACACTTGATAAGGAGATTGAATCGCCGATTGGTGTTCATGTGCAATCGCTGATGGAATATCGATTTTGTGTTAAGACACACGTTTGCAAGCCAGGGATTCGTTTGCCAACAACAACAACTACTACTACGTGGTGCTAGAGATAGTAGTAGATATAATAATATACTGTTGTGTTTCTAGTGGATGATCTGACAAGAAGCACTTAGAAATGCGCGCTTTTTGTTGCTATTCAATCTCCTCCAGTCTATTCAAACGTTTCGACCAGATAAACGACTTCTACAATAAGGATGCAGCAGCCACCTGTTGTACAAGCCGTTCGTTACTAGCAGAACAATAATAACGGCTAAGGACTATTTATGACGAAAAAGAACAAGTCTTATTGTCCTGTTAATGTCAATATTGATAATAATCGTTTGAAGAGCTGTTAAACTAATTTCAGACTTTATTAAACTGTAGAGGACCGTTTTAGTAATTCAATTCTCGAGCTACTACAAAAGACGACTTCAATGACCTTAAGGTACGGCTGGATCGTTACTCACGGACGCAAGAAGGTTCGATATTTTACTTATTTAATCAATTGTACTGCTGGGTACGTTGTTCGACCTCCGTCTCGCTTAAGATACGGTCCCGGATTCGCCATGGTATTTTATCAAACGATCCGTTTGACAATCGCAATTGTTTATAAGACAAATGGTGTTTAAATGTCATGTTGTTCGCGAAGATTTATGTATATGTATGTTCGAGAGCGTTGGCCTTAAGAGTCGACCTTAACCTTCCTTCAGATTGGAGCAGGTTTAGGAGTTTGATTTTTCTTAAAATTTGTGCGAAAATTTTAACCGCTTATTGTGTAACGATTTTTGGACTGTTCACGTCGTGAAAGATCACTTTTGACTGATCCTTTTATCTATTTATGTACATACATATGCGTGTTAGTTAATGGACTTTCGATTTTTCATGTCGAAACCCGCGCCCTTATCTGATGTACACATTAATTGACTTTCGTCTTGTCTGATGTATTGCCAATATGCTTTCCATGTGCTTCGTCACGATCATGACTCTGCCACTTGTAGAAATGAACATCAGCGCATTATTAAAAAATCCAGGAATTTTAAGGAACGAGGCAGGCGCTCCTCAACCCAATGTAAGACAGTGTCTCTAATTTAATTAATGTTGACACACTGCTCAATTATGAAGACAAATCATGCGTTTTGTATACATACGAATTGAAGCTTTTTTCCAAATGGATTGCCACCATTCGTGTAGGTTGTGTTCAACATGCCTAGGCTTGATCGTCTTCGTTAACGAAGCAAATTACTCAACCGTTTCCGCTGCCGACTGTTAATGCAACTTGTCGGAACAACGAGGTGACTAAATATAGAGAACACAATTTGGAAAACGCGGGGTTGTTAAGCTAAAAGCTTCGATCGATGTGATAAAACCATCTGTTGTCGAGTCCATCAGCGTGTTGTTCTGCATTTTGATTTATTCTTATCGGTTATAACGAGATGATTACGTTTTCGTTATGACAGATAATAAAAAAAGTTCATGGTGGTCACAAAAACGTAGCAAGTTCATCTTGTGAATTAAACGTCCCGGAAGTGAAAACGTTTGCACAACCTGGAAACATACTATTTATATACGACTTAAAACCGTTAGTGGCGGGTTTTAATCTTAAAGAATTTATGTTATAGTGAAGAGAGAAAATCATTAGCAGGATCAGAGTAAAGAAAGGACTTGTGCCAAACAATTGAACATACTCGTAACGGGAACTATCGACACAGTAGCTGTAGTAGCTTGGTTTTTGTTCCTTATACTGATTTATGTACTTTAGTTTGAGAGATGACGAACAAACACAATAGCGAACCTGTTTGATACAGTAGGTCTGTACGTTTCTTTATTAAAATTGACTTGACCTGTTTCGTCGTAGGAATCGATTAATGTTGATGTGCAGCACGGTGTGGTGTTGCATTGACCGTGGAACCGGCGCAAACTTTTCTTCAATACAAAATTCCAAAATAGCAACGTCCGCGTTACAGTCCAAAAACATCAAGTGCAAGCAACACTGCCATCTAAATTTAGCCTTAGAACAAGAGCAACAGAATGCGCTTACACAAGTGCTAGTCAGTGACATCGAGGAAAAACTCATTTGGAAGTTAAGTCCTAGTTACTCTAGGAATTTAAATATCGGAGAGTTAATGTTTGTACCCTGCGTAATTGTTTAAGGTACAACTCAAATTATGCTTCAAACGAAGTATTATTCGTTCTTTGAATTTCCATGTAAATTTATGAAACAGCGGAAAAGGATTATTATTAAGTTAGCTTATTAAGTGATGCAAATTCTTCGGCGGCTTTCGCGGCCACGAGTTATTATTAATGCAAGTACATAAAAAGGTAATTGAGAATAATTTGTTCGGTAATTTTAATTGAAGAGCATATAAAAACTCAGAATTTCATGTCACTTATGATCACTTACATGTGAGAACGCACTCTTTGACCAACAACTGTGAGATGAACATAACCGAATAAAATCGATAAGATTGAAGAAAATCGAAAAATCTATTGCGAACGTTCTCTGCACAACACCCTATTTACGATCGCATACAACTCCCTTACCGTGTTTACTCTATAAAAAACACATTGAACATTTCATCCTGTACTAATTTACATTTTTATTGGATACCATAAACTCCACAAATAATAAAAACCAATTTTCCAGTTCTGTAATACCCTGCATTCTACTTTTTAAATTGTGCAATTAACGTTTAAATCAAAAACTGTTATTATTAGTAGATACGTAAATCGGTTGGGTCAATTACACCGTACACCAATATTTGTCGATTGCGTTTGATAACATTGAATGACTCATTCGCCAGTGTGGTGTATTGACTGTTTCTGATAACTGTTTCGCAGAGAAAAAGTTGCATTTGCATAATAAACGTACATGTAAACGTACACCTGCGCTTTCTTTGTTAGTTGTAAAGTCGACAAGTATAAACAAATTTATCATCACTTGTCTGGTTCATTGTTCTATAAATATTTTGCAGCGTTCACATAATCGTAAGCAAGCGTGTATGAACGTCTAACCATTTCAGGATTCATTAAGGAGATGACGCTGGACGCTAATAGTTTTAAATCATTTAAAAATTTTCTTATTTGTTTCAACGATTGTGAGTTAAAAATCTTTTATTTTAGTGGCATTTTTAAAATAACAGTATCTAGATGGTTCGTACTTAAACATGAGTCATAACGATCGTGATCCAAAAAATCATGATCATTAAAAACCTTGAACATAATGAACAGGCATCAAATTAAAAATGTTTGATTCGTTTCATGCCGTGTTTTGTTCAAGGTCGGCGATTTTTTCATCTTTCAAAGAACAAAATACCGTTTTCTGATTGGTTATTAAGCTATTTTGTTGGGATTGTATTAATTAGTATAACGAAAAGGTCAGATTCTAATGACCCTGATTACCTTTAGCAATTTCCATGTGTCCAAAATCAATTGTTTTTCGTTAGACATTTCATGAGTAATTTATTTATTGATAACAAGGATGTTAAGTCTCTAATACGAGACTTCACAGTGCGTTTTGAGTTTTTAAAAGTTGTAAAAATCGAAGAGACAACCTGACCGTATATGTATGACATGTAAGTATGCAGTGGGTGTAACGAAAACGCTCCACTCGTTTTCAATAGAAACACCGGAAGTGCTTGTCGAAAGCCATAGAATTTCCGCTTTACTAAAATACTTAAACATGCGCGTCTACCAATAATCAGCGAGGTGAATCATTTGCATTATGTCGTTTTAAACTTTTATAGTTTCACTTTCAATACACCTAAAATTCGCTATAATAGTTAAATCGAAACAGGAATATTACAGTAATTGATTTGTAATTGTAAATGATAAGTTTCAAAGTTCATATCAAATATTTAATTTTATTCATCAAGAAAAATACAAATGGTGTAATTGGATGTTTGGTATGCGTATACAATATCTTGGGTTTAGAAAGTTCCCAGTCCTATTAAAAATCCTCCAAGGAGTCCCGAAACCAGAGAGCGATATTGTTCGAAGAGTCCTTTGAATTTGTCGTACTTCTTGGTCCTGTTTTCTTCATTTGTTACCATTTCGTAGCAGATATCTTGCATGTCGTTCTTAACTTTTTCCCAGTTGATGTCGACGTATCTCCTGTCGGCAGCGACGTCCAGCAGGAGCACGGCTCCACCGATAGTCAGGCATATTACTTTTCCGATTTTGGTGGCCAAAAAACCGACGAACCAACCGCAAGAAAACCCTAGACCCAGTTGTTGGACATTTGAATTTTTCACCGATCCCATTGTATGCTCTTGTAAACCATGGATCTTCTCTAGGGTTGCCAGGTCTGCCTTGAAGAGCAAAAATGGTCTTTTGTTTTCTATTTTCACTGGTAATTTTACGTCCATTTTTTTTGGAAATTGTCTACTGTCAATTTTGACCTTTTTTGGAAGCTAGTGACATTTCTGTTGTCCGTTATAGTTTTTACAAAACGAAATACTCCTAGGGTTGTAGTAGTTAATATGGACTTGATCAACCATATTTACGATGCGTCTAAGTATTTTGAATATATCTACCCATAAAAGTACAGTTTGATGACCTCGATTATGTATTTGTCAATGTACATAATGCGTATATGGAGTGTAAGCAATTTAGGTAATACGTTTCAGAAACATATGAAGATGTTCTTCTTTAGCCACGAAGGTCCAAAAGACAAGAAGCGACAGGCCGTTGTTATTATTATTATTATTATTATTATTATGAAAATGTCCCATTAACATTTTTAACGTAAATTTCGACGACTGCAGTGCTCATTTTGGTCTGGTAATAATAATTACACGAATAATGTGTTACTTTCACCTTTATCATGTGCCCTTGTGTCTGTTTAATTGACCTAGCATATGTGTCTACGAAAAACAGCTTGTGTTGCATAATAGTTCTTGTTTGCCTGCACGCGAACATGGTGTCAATAGACCGACATTCGTAAAGGTAGAAGCAATCAATCGTCTGAAAGATATGATGCCATCATACACCATTCAATCTTTTTATGTTCAACGTGTCCTCGCTTTGAAATGCGCCGATGATTTTACGTGGATTTGGATTAGATGCGGCGGTCTTGGAGGAATTTTCACAACCAAAAAGAGTTTAGTTAGAGACCCCGAAACATCTTCCAGCATCTATTACCAAGACTAATCGATATGTATGCAATATGTAGTTAAAACTAAAAGCGAAGCCAAAATTTCGTATGGTCTTTTTCAGGTGTTGGAATTTGTTTACCTTTAAGCGAAGGGTGATTTTGATGGTAAGTACTAGGAGTGAAGGGGGAAGATGACTAATAAAAACGCTCTTGAGGGGAAGTTTTGTGGTGAAATCCTATCGGACGCCTGCTTCTGTATAGCCAGACAGATACTATGTCTTTAGTGGAAGTTTTCTGCAGACGTAAGAAATCGAAAACATATCGCTACTTTAAGGTTTCATTGGTGAGATCGTTTTCTGATAGGGTAGCACATTATACTTCACAAGGGAAGGCACTTATCTTTCTTTTATACGTCGAGGGAAAACACCATAGGCATAAATCGCATTGTTCTTAAAGAAAGCGAAGCCAAATAAAAGAAGTTTGCCCGTTTGCTGCTGTGTTATCGTCGCTTTTCCACACATGATTTTTTTGCAGTGAGTAGTACAGTGTAAACTCTTTATAACGTCACTCGATTTAACGACAAACTCCTTAAAACGTCGAAATTGCTTGACTTTGGTTGGTTTACATTGTTTTTTACACAATGTTACACTCTATATAGCGTCACGCTCACTCTATTTAGCGACAACAATGCGACATTATAAATCATTGAGCGGTACTTTCTAAGTTGCCGAAATAGATAAGAACTGCAGCTGTGTACGCTGTTGAAGAAGACGATCCTGTCCCTCCACCAAGCATCAAACCAACACTTGATGCAGCGAAACTATTAAAACAATACTTTTTATATAATCAAATTGATCCAGCACTATCTCAAGATATGAGTAAGATACGTAACAAAATACAATTAAAATGTTGGAGCAGCAAAAAACATCAGACGAAGATAACAGACTATACGCAATGTATGAATAATAATGTTCGTGTGCAAAATGTGTGCTATATTGGTAAATGCATATTATTATAGAATAGTAAAATAATATCTTTTATTTCTCTCCATTTAACGACCACTCTTTATAACGCCGAAAAATGTTCAGTCCCTTAAGTGTCGTTATATAGAGTTTACACTGTATTTAGATTAGAAATACGTCGTGTACCCAGTTTGGGATCTGGTACCCGGAGAATCCGCAACTTTTTTAGGATCTGACTGGGTACATGGTACATTTATGTATGTAGTTATAGTTATAGGTAACTGCATCTGTTCGCAAATTTAAATATTATGAAGTACACAGATAGATATTGCTTATTTGACCATGAACGATCTCGTTTGCCTATTATTTTGACGACATAAACGACGAATGAAAAGACAGAAAAAACATGACGGTCTGCGGCTCACATTCAATTGTTGTAGTGAAGCCCCTCGGAGGCTCCAGCCTTTGTGTCTTCAATTTATTCCCATTGTGAACGTAGAAAGAGGTTCTTCAATGGATTTACGCGCGTGTATTTGAGTATATATACTACGTACATAAGCGAAGGCCAATAATAATGTGTTGCATATGGCGACCCCAAAACACCTTTATTGTAAGTACATGGCACAATTTTAAGGGAACAGTTGTGGCAGATGAAGTTGATATGTTATCTGAAAGGGGAAGGTATCTGCGGCGGTAATAATTATAAAATTAGCCAGAAGTGGGTTGTTTTACGTAAGGGGCCGATACAACAAATTTATATCCCAATTTTAATAAATTCAAAATTTTTGAAGACAGCAAGTTCATTCACCAAAGAAGCACTAATTCGTAAGTTGTTGTGGTACTTGACATTTCTTCAATTTCAAGTTTTATAAGTTCAAAGCCTCTGTGAAATCGTTTCAAGTTTTGCCGGCGACTTGGTAATAAACCGACAAAACTGGCGTGAAATAGTTTTCTTTATTGCGACTTGCATACCACATTCCCTGCTGCTAAATCTCCTTCCAATGTCGATAACTTCCTAGCCACTAAGTCACGAATTACTTTTTTATAATGCCGATAAACAATAAAAAAGTAAAACAAAAACACTGGTATGCAAAGGAGAAAAGTAGGGAAAGAGCGAATAAAAGATTAGAAGAAGTGGCTGATTTTAGGTATTTAGGAAGTCAGATAAGTCAGGACGGAAGGAGTAGTAGGGATATAAAGCAGAGGATAGAGCAGGGTCGTGTCGCCTTCAATAAAAAGAAGTCACTTCTATGCTCGCGAACCGTTAATTTAGAATTTCGAAAAAGATTGTTAAAGGTGTGTTTGAAACGGGGCGCTGTACGGGTGCGAAACATGGACAGTGGGCGCGGTGGAAAAGAAAAGGTTAGAAGCCTTCGAAATGTGGTGTTACAGGCGAATGATGAGGATACCGTGGATAGAGAAGGTTAGAAATGGGGAGGTATTAGAAAGAATTGGAGAACAGTGGACTCTATGGAAGGCAATAAGATGGTAAGACACCTTCTCAGGCATGAAGGTCTAGTCAAGGATATATTACAGACAGAAACAGGCAGGAGACCTAGACCAAACAGTTACGGATGTGGGATGTTCTAGCTTTAGGGAATGCGAAGATTAGCTCAGGATAGGAAAGAGTGGAGGTGCGTGTCCAACCAGTCTTAGGACTGACGACCTTATGATGATTAACAAGAAGTGAACTTCTTCCTGTTTTTCATATATATAAGCACATAAATGAATCTGCTTGTTTAAGTGTCCAGTTGTGCCGCTGAAATATCGCGTTCAAAAATTTAATTACCGACCGGAATTATTTCAGGTAACAGCTGTAGAAACCGTTGGGGACGGGGACATTCGGCGAAGAAAATCGATTATTTATTAGTTTAAAAGAGATAGTGGTACGAATAAGATCGAATCGCATACCTGAAGAAATTAAATTAGTCGTCCCAACGATCCGGATTCGCCATATACGTCGAAGGTTGATAATTATTTATTTTATTATTCGAATTCCGTGGACCGGCTGCAGCAGGGACCAGATGTGATTCAATTTTTGAATATATTATACTTACCTGTATGTACACAAATTTAAATTAAGTACCAATATACATATATATTCTTCTCCTACCAGAGAAAGAAATATTGATTACTACGTATCTATTATATATAGTTAATTTCGTAGCGAAGTGGTAGAAAAAATAGTGCGCAACACCAAAGATCCGAGTTCGATTCTCGGCGAGCGCGTGACAACAACAACAATTTTTTTTCATTAATTTACTGTAAAAATGATTTCACTTTAATAACGTAAACGTTTTGATAAACAGTTTCTGCGAAATCTCAACCATAAAATCCTACATTACTAAGTAAATAAGTTGGTTTTCTTCCTATTTAATTAGTTTTAATTTGACGGCTACAGTATGTTTCCGATGTAGTTCAGCAACGGCGAGTTTATAAATAACTTCGAAGCATTTAAAACAGATTGGTCTGACCATCGTCGAGCATCGGTAGCTTCTGTCTTTCTTGAACTACTCGCGCTGTGTAATTACCTCATCTAGCACACATAGGTACGCGGTATCGGTTGTATATTGGTACCGTAAAATGTAACGCACGACTTCGACACAGAGGTCAACACTTCCATTAAAACACTCTCACCGACGCATTTTATTGACTCCTATCGAAGAACATTACACTTTACGTCGATAGATTAAGTCGATTTCTTGTATGGACCAAACGAGAAGGCGCGTCACCGACAGTAACACAGAACGCATCCCCGGAATTCGTTTTCTACTACCACTCTTGATGAGTCGTCTCTGTACGTATTAACCCAGATACGTGTTTCATTTACAGTTAATAATACATATTATTACAATGTTCTTTGCTAACATAAGTTGCAGGTACCACAATAATAACAATAAATCGCTGTAGTTTATTAACCTGTACGACTTGTTACTACAGACATGCGAGATGGACACAATTAATTCTGTTCCACTTTTGTTCGGCGATATTAGCTGTTGTGTTGTTAGTTAACCCCGTCCGTTGGGTTATGGCAATAATTAAAGTTAATTAGTAAAAGACTTATACGCCAATGGGCTTATGTGTTTCTGCATATGTACCAAGTACATGTATATACTGCCTTAATTTCCGGCATGACACTTCTATGAAGCCTTGTCTGACTAGATATTGTAAAAGTAGTACATGTAACAAATGAATATGTGTAGGGTCATTGTTATGGTACAGTAAGTGTATCTATCTGTAGCCATTGTATGGTAATATGGCCGGTAAGGACCCACTTTAACGGAAAATACCTAGCCAGTGTATATTTCTTCCAGCTAACGTATGCTCTAAAATCCCATGCCCATACGTTTCTGTCTGTTATGAAGTTTTGCGTAAACGTCGTAAAAGTATTCCATCAATTAATAGATTCTTCTGTAGTGTTCGCCAATGGGCGTTGAAGTTTAAACCCCGATCCATGCTTATTGAAGGAGGGAAAAACAAAACGTAAAGTACAACAATACGTGTGGAAAAACATCATGTGGGTAGTCTGTTGTTCAACTAAGCGTTTTTATTCGAAAAAATAACCGTACCTACCATTCGCGCAAAGCAATTCGATTTGATAGGCCATAAAACTACCTATAACTTCGATGCTTTACGTACATCATAAATCTTGTTAGGCTAAATAGCCCTTTCGTTTGATAAACAGACCCGACGAGATAATTCACTCGCCTAGACGATCTGAGCGACGCCCGAGGTGTCTCTATTTATTGAAAGAATGCCCTAAACATGTCCCATTGTGTCCAATAAAAATGGATCGATTCAGCATTCCACGATTTAGTTCATGCAGGTTTAGGGAAATGCGAAGATTGGCTCATGATAGGATAGAGTGGAGGTGCGTGTCCAACCAGTCTTAGGACTTCATGATGATGATGAGGTTTAATACTGATTGTCCTGAATCCTGATTGCAACAAAAATTGGAAGATAACAAATGAAATTATTGAAAACTATAGAGGTTTTCATGAAATTTTTTCTCCAAAAAGATGAGCCCATAGATTCTCCGTGGAAATGGCAAGGATCCAGGATCAGCGCCGGGTTATGTATCTTTTGTTCTGTTTGACTATCGTTAAGGAAAATGAGCCAGAAGTAATGGTAAAAAAATCGTTTGATGAAGAAGAAGGAGGGTCTCTAGCTGGCCAAAAATACCCCTGAGAGTACTCAAAGATTTCATCATCAACAATTCAGGATCATCCTACAGCGTAATCTGTTGCCAAAATGGCGAAGGATCCCGAGACTAATAAATTTTCATTTGCATAGGAGGATTCCAATGACGATGGTCGAACTTCAGAACCAATCCAAGATGATGTATCAATTGATTGTCGTTATAGGAGATCAATTCCTCTTAGAAAGGAGGAGCGTTCCCCAAGTGGTTTCTAAATTTCATGAGGTATTATTTGTTCAATTATATTCTGGGCTACAATAGAAGATGATGTGGATATTACAAATTCTTTGAAGGATTCCATTGACAATTTTTAAACTCCAGGACTAATGGAGGATAACGTATGTCATTACGGAAGATTAGCTCCTTAGAAAGAAGCTCAATCTTCAGATGATTTCGAAACTTTCGTGCAATATTATTTGGTCTACTGTAAAGTTGGGTCACAATACAAGACGATGTTGTTCCAATCCATTAGAGTATTCCACTGGCGATTCCTTAAACTTTAAACTCGTCGTCTTGTTTTCGTATTTGATTTGTTCAAGGTATTTGCAATTGTTTCCTGTTGGATCGGGAAATAAAACCGCCCACTGGGATCATTAACTCTCTGCGTATGTACGTACATATGTCGTTTAGAGTGACATTAAGTGCAAAACCAACAACACCGTTGAGTGGTGTCGTGTCAAAGGACAGTGCGAAATTTCGACGTTGTATTTTGCACACCGACGCCACAACAATCGCACTACCCCGGGTGTATTGGGCATTGACCTTTTCTGGGTACTCGCACATTGACAAAGTATTATTAACGCGGCAAAACGTGGGTGTCAAGTGAATACGTTACATCGGCAGGTTACTCGGCAGTTTGTCTTATGTACTAATAAGATTGAACCGGGCGAGCACACCCAGCGTGAAACACCGTCGTCGACGTAGGCCATACTTTGCGAGACGTTTACGAAATGCACTCGCTAATTTTTCTGGTCTTTGAAGGAAACGACAAAAATTTTGGTCTCCACTTGGGCAGAACAACAGTCCTTTTTGTGGCAGGGAATTTCAAGGGTTCTTCAGGGATTTGGAAAAGATTTGATTCAGTTTTGCTCCAGTATCTTTCAAAGAATGCTCCTCAAGTTGTCGTTTGATTTTAGGAAGAATAAGTCTTTAAAATAGACAGGAACAGCGGGATGGTATCCCGAAGCAACAGTCCTTTTTGTGGCAGGAAATTTGAAGGGTTCTTCAGGGATTTGGAAAAGATTTGATTCAGTTTTGCTCCAGTATCTTTCAATGAATGCTCCTCAAGTTGTCGTTTGATTTTAGGAAGAATAAGTCTTTAAAATAGACAGGAACAGCGGGATGGTATCCCGAAGCAACAGTCCTTTTTGTGGCAGGAAATTTGAAGGGTTCTTCAGGGATTTGGAAAAGATTTGATTCAGTTTTGCTCCAGTATCTTTCAATGAATGCTCCTCAAGTTGTCGTTTGATTTTAGGAAGAATAAGTCTTTAAAATAGACAGGAACAGCGGGATGGTATCCCGAAGCAACAGTCCTTTTTGTGGCAGGAAATTTGAAGGGTTCTTCAGGGATTTGGAAAAGATTTGATTCAGTTTTGCTCCAGTATCTTTCAATGAATGCTCCTCAAGTTGTCGTTTGATTTTAGGAAGAATAAGTCTTTAAAATAGACAGGAACAGCGGGATGGTATCCCGAAGCAACAGTCCTTTTTGTGGCAGGAAATTTGAAGGGTTCTTCAGGGATTTGGAAAAGATTTGATTCAGTTTTGCTCCAGTATCTTTCAATGAATGCTCCTCAAGTTGTCGTTTGATTTTAGGAAGAATAAGTCTTTAAAATAGACAGGAACAGCGGGATGGTATCCCGAAGCAACAGTCCTTTTTGTGGCAGGAAATTTGAAGGGTTCTTCAGGGATTTGGAAAAGATTTGATTCAGTTTTGCTCCAGTATCTTTCAATGAATGCTCCTCAAGTTGTCGTTTGATTTTAGGAAGAATAAGTCTTTAAAATAGACAGGAACAGCGGGATGGTATCCCGAAGCAACAGTCCTTTTTGTGGCAGGAAATTTGAAGGGTTCTTCAGGGATTTGGAAAAGATTTGATTCAGTTTTGCTCCAGTATCTTTCAATGAATGCTCCTCAAGTTGTCGTTTGATTTTAGGAAGAATAAGTCTTTAAAATAGACAGGAACAGCGGGATGGTATCCCGAAGCAACAGTCCTTTTTGTGGCAGGAAATTTGAAGGGTTCTTCAGGGATTTGGAAAAGATTTGATTCAGTTTTGCTCCAGTATCTTTCAATGAATGCTCCTCAAGTTGTCGTTTGATTTTAGGAAGAATAAGTCTTTAAAATAGACAGGAACAGCGGGATGGTATCCCGAAGCAACAGTCCTTTTTGTGGCAGGAAATTTGAAGGGTTCTTCAGGGATTTGGAAAAGATTTGATTCAGTTTTGCTCCAGTATCTTTCAATGAATGCTCCTCAAGTTGTCGTTTGATTTTAGGAAGAATAAGTCTTTAAAATAGACAGGAACAGCGGGATGGTATCCCGAAGCAACAGTCCTTTTTGTGGCAGGAAATTTGAAGGGTTCTTCAGGGATTTGGAAAAGATTTGATTCAGTTTTGCTCCAGTATCTTTCAATGAATGCTCCTCAAGTTGTCGTTTGATTTTAGGAAGAATAAGTCTTTAAAATAGACAGGAACAGCGGGATGGTATCCCGAAGCAACAGTCCTTTTTGTGGCAGGAAATTTGAAGGGTTCTTCAGGGATTTGGAAAAGATTTGATTCAGTTTTGCTCCAGTATCTTTCAATGAATGCTCCTCAAGTTGTCGTTTGATTTTAGGAAGAATAAGTCTTTAAAATAGACAGGAACAGCGGGATGGTATCCCGAAGCAACAGTCCTTTTTGTGGCAGGAAATTTGAAGGGTTCTTCAGGGATTTGGAAAAGATTTGATTCAGTTTTGCTCCAGTATCTTTCAATGAATGCTCCTCAAGTTGTCGTTTGATTTTAGGAAGAATAAGTCTTTAAAATAGACAGGAACAGCGGGATGGTATCCCGAAGCAACAGTCCTTTTTGTGGCAGGAAATTTGAAGGGTTCTTCAGGGATTTGGAAAAGATTTGATTCAGTTTTGCTCCAGTATCTTTCAATGAATGCTCCTCAAGTTGTCGTTTGATTTTAGGAAGAATAAGTCTTTAAAATAGACAGGAACAGCGGGATGGTATCCCGAAGCAACAGTCCTTTTTGTGGCAGGAAATTTGAAGGGTTCTTCAGGGATTTGGAAAAGATTTGATTCAGTTTTGCTCCAGTATCTTTCAATGAATGCTCCTCAAGTTGTCGTTTGATTTTAGGAAGAATAAGTCTTTAAAATAGACAGGAACAGCGGGATGGTATCCCGAAGCAACAGTCCTTTTTGTGGCAGGAAATTTGAAGGGTTCTTCAGGGATTTGGAAAAGATTTGATTCAGTTTTGCTCCAGTATCTTTCAATGAATGCTCCTCAAGTTGTCGTTTGATTTTAGGAAGAATAAGTCTTTAAAATAGACAGGAACAGCGGGATGGTATCCCGAAGCAACAGTCCTTTTTGTGGCAGGAAATTTGAAGGGTTCTTCAGGGATTTGGAAAAGATTTGATTCAGTTTTGCTCCAGTATCTTTCAATGAATGCTCCTCAAGTTGTCGTTTGATTTTAGGAAGAATAAGTCTTTAAAATAGACAGGAACAGCGGGATGGTATCCCGAAGCAACAGTCCTTTTTGTGGCAGGAAATTTGAAGGGTTCTTCAGGGATTTGGAAAAGATTTGATTCAGTTTTGCTCCAGTATCTTTCAATGAATGCTCCTCAAGTTGTCGTTTGATTTTAGGAAGAATAAGTCTTTAAAATAGACAGGAACAGCGGGATGGTATCCCGAAGCAACAGTCCTTTTTGTGGCAGGAAATTTGAAGGGTTCTTCAGGGATTTGGAAAAGATTTGATTCAGTTTTGCTCCAGTATCTTTCAATGAATGCTCCTCAAGTTGTCGTTTGATTTTAGGAAGAATAAGTCTTTAAAATAGACAGGAACAGCGGGATGGTATCCCGAAGCAACAGTCCTTTTTGTGGCAGGAAATTTGAAGGGTTCTTCAGGGATTTGGAAAAGATTTGATTCAGTTTTGCTCCAGTATCTTTCAATGAATGCTCCTCAAGTTGTCGTTTGATTTTAGGAAGAATAAGTCTTTAAAATAGACAGGAACAGCGGGATGGTATCCCGAAGCAACAGTCCTTTTTGTGGCAGGAAATTTGAAGGGTTCTTCAGGGATTTGGAAAAGATTTGATTCAGTTTTGCTCCAGTATCTTTCAATGAATGCTCCTCAAGTTGTCGTTTGATTTTAGGAAGAATAAGTCTTTAAAATAGACAGGAACAGCGGGATGGTATCCCGAAGCAACAGTCCTTTTTGTGGCAGGAAATTTGAAGGGTTCTTCAGGGATTTGGAAAAGATTTGATTCAGTTTTGCTCCAGTATCTTTCAATGAATGCTCCTCAAGTTGTCGTTTGATTTTAGGAAGAATAAGTCTTTAAAATAGACAGGAACAGCGGGATGGTATCCCGAAGCAACAGTCCTTTTTGTGGCAGGAAATTTGAAGGGTTCTTCAGGGATTTGGAAAAGATTTGATTCAGTTTTGCTCCAGTATCTTTCAATGAATGCTCCTCAAGTTGTCGTTTGATTTTAGGAAGAATAAGTCTTTAAAATAGACAGGAACAGCGGGATGGTATCCCGAAGCAACAGTCCTTTTTGTGGCAGGAAATTTGAAGGGTTCTTCAGGGATTTGGAAAAGATTTGATTCAGTTTTGCTCCAGTATCTTTCAATGAATGCTCCTCAAGTTGTCGTTTGATTTTAGGAAGAATAAGTCTTTAAAATAGACAGGAACAGCGGGATGGTATCCCGAAGCAACAGTCCTTTTTGTGGCAGGAAATTTGAAGGGTTCTTCAGGGATTTGGAAAAGATTTGATTCAGTTTTGCTCCAGTATCTTTCAATGAATGCTCCTCAAGTTGTCGTTTGATTTTAGGAAGAATAAGTCTTTAAAATAGACAGGAACAGCGGGATGGTATCCCGAAGCAACAGTCCTTTTTGTGGCAGGAAATTTGAAGGGTTCTTCAGGGATTTGGAAAAGATTTGATTCAGTTTTGCTCCAGTATCTTTCAATGAATGCTCCTCAAGTTGTCGTTTGATTTTAGGAAGAATAAGTCTTTAAAATAGACAGGAACAGCGGGATGGTATCCCGAAGCAACAGTCCTTTTTGTGGCAGGAAATTTGAAGGGTTCTTCAGGGATTTGGAAAAGATTTGATTCAGTTTTGCTCCAGTATCTTTCAATGAATGCTCCTCAAGTTGTCGTTTGATTTTAGGAAGAATAAGTCTTTAAAATAGACAGGAACAGCGGGATGGTATCCCGAAGCAACAGTCCTTTTTGTGGCAGGAAATTTGAAGGGTTCTTCAGGGATTTGGAAAAGATTTGATTCAGTTTTGCTCCAGTATCTTTCAATGAATGCTCCTCAAGTTGTCGTTTGATTTTAGGAAGAATAAGTCTTTAAAATAGACAGGAACAGCGGGATGGTATCCCGAAGCAACAGTCCTTTTTGTGGCAGGAAATTTGAAGGGTTCTTCAGGGATTTGGAAAAGATTTGATTCAGTTTTGCTCCAGTATCTTTCAATGAATGCTCCTCAAGTTGTCGTTTGATTTTAGGAAGAATAAGTCTTTAAAATAGACAGGAACAGCGGGATGGTATCCCGAAGCAACAGTCCTTTTTGTGGCAGGAAATTTGAAGGGTTCTTCAGGGATTTGGAAAAGATTTGATTCAGTTTTGCTCCAGTATCTTTCAATGAATGCTCCTCAAGTTGTCGTTTGATTTTAGGAAGAATAAGTCTTTAAAATAGACAGGAACAGCGGGATGGTATCCCGAAGCAACAGTCCTTTTTGTGGCAGGAAATTTGAAGGGTTCTTCAGGGATTTGGAAAAGATTTGATTCAGTTTTGCTCCAGTATCTTTCAATGAATGCTCCTCAAGTTGTCGTTTGATTTTAGGAAGAATAAGTCTTTAAAATAGACAGGAACAGCGGGATGGTATCCCGAAGCAACAGTCCTTTTTGTGGCAGGAAATTTGAAGGGTTCTTCAGGGATTTGGAAAAGATTTGATTCAGTTTTGCTCCAGTATCTTTCAATGAATGCTCCTCAAGTTGTCGTTTGATTTTAGGAAGAATAAGTCTTTAAAATAGACAGGAACAGCGGGATGGTATCCCGAAGCAACAGTCCTTTTTGTGGCAGGAAATTTGAAGGGTTCTTCAGGGATTTGGAAAAGATTTGATTCAGTTTTGCTCCAGTATCTTTCAATGAATGCTCCTCAAGTTGTCGTTTGATTTTAGGAAGAATAAGTCTTTAAAATAGACAGGAACAGCGGGATGGTATCCCGAAGCAACAGTCCTTTTTGTGGCAGGAAATTTGAAGGGTTCTTCAGGGATTTGGAAAAGATTTGATTCAGTTTTGCTCCAGTATCTTTCAATGAATGCTCCTCAAGTTGTCGTTTGATTTTAGGAAGAATAAGTCTTTAAAATAGACAGGAACAGCGGGATGGTATCCCGAAGCAACAGTCCTTTTTGTGGCAGGAAATTTGAAGGGTTCTTCAGGGATTTGGAAAAGATTTGATTCAGTTTTGCTCCAGTATCTTTCAATGAATGCTCCTCAAGTTGTCGTTTGATTTTAGGAAGAATAAGTCTTTAAAATAGACAGGAACAGCGGGATGGTATCCCGAAGCAACAGTCCTTTTTGTGGCAGGNATGTGCACTAACTATTGTTTTCTTTTATTTCAGGTGCTCGACAAAAGTATTTTCGGTCGCGATTTTTTTGTTCGAAAAGTAGCACGCGTTTTTGTGTGGGTCGTTCTTTATTTATTGCTCACCCCATTAATGAAATATCTTAAATTCATCATATATTATAATTAAATTTGAAATAATTATTTCCATTTCCATATTAGATATATGTTAGTATTTTCATAATTTGTTGCCAGCATTTTGAAGTTAATTCAGTTTTAAATTAAGTTAATTCCATATAGTTTCCACCTCGATTTTAATTTATTTTATTGATTCTGTTTGTTGTATGGGGTGAGTAGGTAAATCGTCGAATTATGGTTTTCTTATCGTTCGGTATAAGGCCATCGGGATAAGCGTCGCGATCGGGAAACTATGGCCGCGTGAGCCCACACAACCCTCTACGGCGTTGGAGATTGTAACTAACGGTAAGTTTACATTTTTTTTTATAAATTTCGACTTTTCCTAAAAATACTTCTTTTTTTTTTCAGGTTTAATCTAGTCGGTCGATCCGTACTTTCTTTTTCGGGAGTGTTAGTAATTCCATGCTTGTTCACCATAACGGCACAAGCCTAAAACGGTAAGGGTTTTTTTAAATTCATAAAATTATTACGATTCCCTTTTGTTTTACTTATTAGGGGTTACAACTAATGTGATATCTTGTTTGTTACAGAAACCATTTATAAGTACAAGTTTCATCCCTATTGTCATGTGTGGGATTGTTTCAAGGCAGCCATGTAATTAATTACATGGTAAGTTAGTTGGTTAATTATTTTTTTTTTTTGTTTTTGAAATTTTTACGTATTTCTAAATTACCGTTTTTTGTTGCAGGCTTTGTGTACTTATATTATTGATATCATTTGCAAGCTGGATTATAACATTACATTAAAGGCGGAAAAGCGACTGTTATCACAAGTAAGTATACTGTTTTTTTATTATTTTTATCGGTTAACATCTAAAAATTTGTTTATTTCACCAAAAAAAAAAACTAAAAAGAAATTATTGTAATTCATTTGTTTTAAACATTTTTTGTTAAGTATTACAATTTTAAAACAGTCACGTATCTGCTTTTTCTTGTTTTTAATGCAATTTTTATTTGGTTTTTCAGATGTTTTACATCGCTGAAACACCCCCTAGAAAAGGCCTGGATTTTTACGTCGGCTACTAGACCATCTAATGGTGAGTCTTTTTGTTATATTTTGTTTTGATTTTTTTTGGAAGTTTTAATGTAATTTTTTATGGTGTTACAAAGGTGGTTTACCCTGATTTATTTGCGAAATGCAGATATGCGGTATATTTTCACCCCTATTTAGAAGCGAATATAATAGGTGGCGAAAACCTTGTGCAATATAGGTGGTTTATGCTCAATTTTAACTATTAAATGGAGTTAATTACAAAAATATTAATAACTAATGATAAATTAAATATTTTCTATTACGATTTCCAGAAAATTACTTCAGTAAATATATAGGGATGTAAAATATAGTTAATATAAGTAAAATTTTCTCTTGACAAAAACTAGGAATTTTTCCTGTTGAAGTGTGAAGTTTAAATTATTATTTCTTAGAAGAACCACGTAATGTAACGACGGTGTTTACCCATATGTGAAATTCTCTAGCTTTGTAATGCAATGTTCATACAGGTGTTGCGAGTGTCAACGTCCTCGTTTTTATGGTTTTATACTAACAAATTTCGTAATTTTACATTTCCAGAAAAA
Organism: Agrilus planipennis; assembly: GCF_000699045.2. Classification (NCBI taxonomy): domain Eukaryota; kingdom Metazoa; phylum Arthropoda; class Insecta; order Coleoptera; family Buprestidae; genus Agrilus; species Agrilus planipennis. Next base: position 1,095,819 of record NW_020438923.1, read on the forward strand.
TAATACGTTAAACAATTGCTTGCTTTCAAACATCTGTTGTTTCGTTATTCATCAAACAAAAATTACATCGTGTTTGTAGTTATCTTCATAGTTAGCTTTTTCATTTCGAAATGTAAGTCAAAATTTGTTGTCTCTAAAAAATTCTGCACATTTTTAATATTAAGTCTAAGTTTTGTTCAGAAGGGTTTGAGAGCTCGGCTACTTTAGATCAGTCTTCAGGTGATATTTTGCATTTTCCTTCATGCGACATAAAAAGTTCGTTTATAATTTTTCCTTACCTGTATATTTATTTATTTTATCTTCTCTTTTTAAATACTCTATATTTAAAACCTCAGTTTGACCCATATTCTTGATTGGCGCCGCGCGATGTTTAGAAAAGGAAAAAGCCTTTTGAAATTCGATATCCTGCCAACACTCGAATTTGCCGGCGTTATTACAAAAGAACACTTCACATCTGCTTCTTTTTTTTTTTTTTTTCGAATGAAATCGTCACGCCTGTTTAACTTATAATATAGTTGGTTTTTGTTATTAGCTCCGTATGTTACATAAAATATATTATCCGGGGCAGCCACTTGATAAATCCTGCCCATCCCTATCACATTGTAGTTTCATTACTGTTTGATTGTCCCTTTTAAACAGGCCAAGAGGGGACGATCACCGTATCTGTCTATGTATCATATGATCATATCCGACAGTATCAATAATAATGGAATGATACGATTGCGATAGGGTTTTGTCATACACATACAGCATAGCGCAAACAAAATCGCAACGATGTGTTTTTACGGTGCCTAATACAGACCGAAACAAAATTGATGCAATTCTCGTTTGTTTCATTCGTTTGTTAGAGACAAATGAAACAACAAAAAAAAACATAATCGTTGTTTAATGTTGAATCTACGTATACCTGTGGGAAATTGATTAAAAATCGTGTAAGCGCATTTTTTTACTTGTTAAGATTGATTAAATAATTAAACCAAGTTTTCGACATCTGCTCTTTGTAAAGCCTAAAGGTGTTTATTTCCATATGCATGTTTGTACACGTGTGTGTAGGTACACCTATGAGTGTAGTCGACCTATTTTTATGTTTTACGTGCGTACATGGTGAGTGAGAAGGGTGAAAGAAAGAATAAAATATAATACACATTTTATACGCCATATGTGCCCGACTGAATGATTAAACGGGTTTCTACTCGTAAACGGCACCCTTCGGAGCACGCACAGGTGTTTTGTATGTAAAACAGGCCCAAAATGGGGACGAAATGTCTCTGCGACTGCCACCAATAATCTACGCATCAAAAAGTACAGTTTTACGTAAAATCACCCGCATATTTTACATGTGGTAAAACTACCCATTGGTATATTAGCTTCATTTATATTTAAATATCGTGTAAAAGGTAACAAACCAGGCCATTTGAAGAGGGATGACGGCTGGCAAATTTGTATTTTAGTAAAAGGGGAGATGGAAGGGAATGTTATGAATACCACTAACTGGTCTGTTAATCCTCTTGAGCAGATGTTTTCGTTTTTCATTTTTTTCAGTTACTGTATTAGAAACAATGGAATGTGCTGTTTTTCCATTGTTTTTTAATAAACATTTGACAATCACCCTGTACACTGTTGACCTTATCCAGTCTGTTTGAGTCTATTGGCTTTTTAATTTGAACGGAGTATTGGTATCGTTTTCGTGTTGCGCGTATCCTATAATTTATGTAACGCAAAATAAATGTCGGACTTGTCTCAAGTCGTTACCGGCAATGTTGAGGTAATCTTATATGCAAATATGGGGTTGTCGCGATCCCGTCTCGTCCACCAGGTGCTTGGTTTGCGATAATCGTTCGGATCGATCTGTGCTAATCGGTAATTAATCGGCGATCTCATAAAGCACACTCTTTAATTATTTCTTTTTGCTTTTTTGTTTTTCGTTTGATTTTGAAAAAAATACTCGGGCGCGCCTGAATTGCTTGCGCGGTTGTCGTTCTTATTTCGTCCTCAATTTCACGGAAACAAAATAATTGACCTTTGTCTTAACACGATTGTCTTCCTGCATGTTTATAACGATATTAGTGGCTAGAGGTTGTTAACTGCATTAAGGAAATCCGATTATATTCGCTGCTCATCGAAGGTACTTACACCACATATAATCCGCGAGATCGAGCATGGCTGAATATTGAGCTCGTTAATAATCAAGGGCCATAAAATGGCTCGGTGCCAGGGCCGTTATTAAGTGAATGATAGTTAAAATCTGTTAAATACATGTTAGAAAGATGATCGCCGATTAGGTATTACAAGTTGGATTAACGTTAAAAAGTATTTAAAAAACAGTTTAGTTGTAGATACGTTAATTTTAAGAAAGTAGGACATTTTCAACTACTTTTATTTGCGAATTGGATTAATTTTAGTGTTGCACTTATTAAAGGCGTAAAAATGTTGTGTTTAGTAAATAACCGGGGTCAGACATTTGGCACTAAGCCCAACAATTCTTTAGTTGTTGTTGAGATGATGTTGGTAGTAGTTAAGTTTTATTATTTGCGGTATTTTAAGTTGGCAATATAGNATTCAGTTTTGCTCCAGTATCTTTCAATGAATGCTCCTCAAGTTGTCGTTTGATTTTAGGAAGAATAAGTCTTTAAAATAGACAGGAACAGCAGGGTGGTATCCCGAAGCAACAGTCCTTTTTGGTGGCAGGGAATTTCAAGGGTTCTTCAGGGATTTGGAAGAGATTTGATTCAGTTTTGCTCCAGTATCTTTCAAATAATGCTCCTCAAGTTGTCGTTTGATTTTAGGAAGAATAAGTCTTTAAAATAGACAGGAACAGCAGGGTGGTATCCCGAAGCAACAGTCCTTTTTGTGGCAGGAAATTTCAAGGGTTCTTCAGGGATTTGGAAGAGATTTGATTCAGTTTTGCTCCAGTATTTTTCAAATAATGCTCCTCAAGTTGTCGTTTGATTTTAGGAAGAATAAGTCTTTAAAATAGGCAGGAACAGCAGGATGGTATCCCGAAGAATATTTTAACAGGTGTAACTAACTCTTTTCAAGCAGATGCGTTTCTTTGCTACGAACAATTCTTGTGTTTCAGTGCAGTTGTTCGAAGCTCGTGATATTCTACGTCGAGTCGACCAACATATTATTATTTCGGCTTACATTAATTATGTTTCCACACGAGTTACGGGATAGGCCTTCTGTTGCCGTAAAAGGAAAGCAATTTTTGAAAAAGACGAAAAAAGAAGCACACCAATGCAATTCAGCCCAGTACAGTTACACAGTACATAGGTATACGTATGAGTTATGATGTATGTATATATGCACGTATTTTGTAACTTGTGACCACCAAAAATGCCGTTATGCTTGAGAATTCTTGATGGTCGTAAAACAGACGAAATAATAAAAAAAGTAATCGCAATAATAAAACTGACTCCTAAACAGTTTCAATTACTATTATTTGATGGGTGCATAAAGTGGAGACTCATGGGTCGTTTTAATATGAAGCAAATTTGGTCAAAAGAAAATTGATCAGAACAAAGACCATCGTCGTGGACTTCAATTGTTTGTATATGTGTCAGTTTAAAAATACTTTTTTCTCCAAACAAACGAATGTTGTCTTGTTGTCTCATGTAACGAGACAGGTGGAAAATACCTTTCGAAGTTGTTTATGATCACTTCAATTTCGGTCTCACCCGTTTCCCTTAACGGCACGGAGTCGTTTTAATCTATTTTTACATCCCTATAACGACAATAACGGCTCCTGTAGTGTTTTACCCGGTGTTTACGAGAACAAAAGAATTAATTTGGAACAACTGTTGTGGTCGGCACTTTTTTCCCGGAGTGAAGTGCTCTAATTAAGCGCCCGTCTTCTTCAATTGCCATTTCTGCTTTCGTAATAGTGTTGTAGGGTGCGACAAAAATAAAAAGTCACGGGCCGAGGAAATTAAACAAAACGGAATTAAATCTGTTCTTTCATTACTTATTATCTAACTTTACATTACACCCACTTGAGGAGGCTTTTGTTTGTTTCCCATAATGGACTTGTTTTGTTTTTTGTCATTTCATTTGTTTTAACTGTCTTTTGTTGTTGATTTTGTCCGTTAATTTATTTTAACACTCTATATTAGGGCGTGCTCGAAAAAAAATCACTCACTACATTCGTGAAACATATTAAATTAAATAAATATTATCCTTTATCCTTACCTAAAATGTGTAAAATAATAATTTTCAGTTTCCTTAAATAATAATTTTCAATATTTTTTAACAATTGTGCCGATGTGTATATATACATAAATTTATTTGTTCTTTTACATTGACGCTGTTATACATCATGTATGTATTTCCATCTTTCTCGTCACCATTAGGTACCGATGAATTACTCCGGCGCAACTCGATCGTCCAGTATATCCGTGTGCGAGAGAGAAAAGGACCAGTTGATATTATTATATCGATAAATAATGTAAAGGTGATCGTCTTCGGCAAATCGTAAATCATGAATGAAAACTGCAGTTACGGGATACCAAAAAGTGATTGATTCATTTGGGATTGATTGGATTATGTGATGGTGCTATTACCCTTGAGGAAATTATTTTAATTCTGCCTTATCTATCCGAGCTTTGGAGAGAGGTAAGGACGAGCAAGGATATTGAAACAACTAAAACCAAAGGTACTGTAAACTTTAATTATCGTTATTACCATCTTTCCTTTTAGAATATTTAACATGTGTTAATAAGTGTAAAAATTGACCTAGGATTTTAATCCTTTACCACGATACGTATTGTGGCAAGACGTCACAGTTTTCCGAAAACAAACGAAGAAATATTTCTAAAACTTTCCAGTTTAGTCGTGTCCTTTGTATTGTCGGTCAGTGATGTATGTTCTGTTCTCTTATTTTAATTAATAGTAGTAGTAAATAGTAATTTTTCTAAATTAAAATAGTGCCAATTGATTGATTAATGTATCGAGATGCATTTGGAGTAGCAGTTTGAAGTTTATCGATTAATTCTTCTTGTGCATTTGATCCTTATCAACGAAAATGCGTTTGGTCAACTGTGATGGGGTGCGCGGGGACAGAGGTAGGAGGCAAAGTTTTTTTATCATTTTTTAGCCGTTTATTGATAAAAAAAATTTTTATTGAAATAATAGTTTTACTGATTTTTCTTGAAGTGTTTTCATNTTTTCGGTGACGTTCTCGCCGCGGACGGGATGGTGTGCCCTGTGACAACCCATGGCTGCTAGTCATAGGGAGCGATCGGGTAAGTTTTCAACTTTTTTTTTACTATGAAACTATACACACCAAACAGCATACAAAATGTTCTTTTTTTGTTTCAGATTTTTAAAAAGTGAATGTGCACTAACTATTGTTTTCTTTTGTTTCTGGGGCTCGACAAAAGTATTTTCGGTCGCGATTTTTTTGTTCGAAAAGTAGCACGCGTTTTTGTTAGATTCCTGGTCGTTACTATTAAATTATGTAGTTTTTTCCAGGGTGGCGGTCAAATAATAATTACACCACAACTATATGTTTTTTTGTAACGTTTCGGTTTATTCAAAAATCTGAAGATGGTTGAATAAACCGAAACGTTACGGAAGTAGTGTAACAATCAATAATTAGTATTCTTGTCCTTATGTAATATAGCACTAGGTATTGCATTTATTTTGTGTAGAATTTTTTTAAAAGTAAGCAATTATAATTTATTTTTCTATTTGTACAGTCTTTCCCTGGTACGCATGTTTAATGAGTGAATCAAATCCAAATGGGGGTTTGGCTTTGATTCATTCATTCTTACTAATCCTTTTCCAGGGGTATCTGTGTTAAATAAAAAACAAGCAATTCTGAGGTGAGGATATTTTAATTACAAACCTCCACCCTCAAATTTCTTGTTTTTTATTTAACATTAAGTATTTGATTTGAATTACTNAACATTTAATAATTAGTGTTGTTGTCCATATGTAATACAGCATTTTAAATTTTGTGCATTTTTTGTGTAGAATTTTATTAGAAGTTGCAATTTTGTAGATATTTGAAATTATTAATTCTTCTATCCATTCTTGTTCAGTGAATGAATCAAATCCAAATAGGGATTTGGATTTGGTTCGTCATTGTTACTAATTATTTTCCAGGAATATAATTGTTAAATAAAAAACACGCAATTGTAAGGTGTTCACCCCAGAATTGCTTGTTTTTTATTTAACATTGTGTTTTTGTTTGATTGCATGATTTACATACTTATTACTATTTTGTTTCCTGTTGGGGTTTATTTTATATTTATTTTTTGCATTTTTTATTAGTGTTTCGGCCTTTTCGAATTATACAATCAAAATTTCAGTTTTTTAGCTTTGGTTACTCGTTCTTTTGTTTTAGTTGCGGCCAATTTTTTGTTTTGCTTTTGTTTATCAGTAGGTGTATTAAATGTAAAATTGTCTTACATTATTACAAATTATATTTTTGCATATGATAAATAATGGTAAAGATACAAAAGTGGTTTTTTTTTGTATAAAATGTTAATGTACAAGTTTATTTCATTTTAGTTACAAATTTTATTTCTCAATGCCATTCATAATGATTTTTTATAGCTGAAAATGTTTTTAATCAACCGCTCAGGAACAATGTATCTAATCAAATTTATCGTATCGTCTATTTGACTTTGCTTTTTTTTTTGGTACAAATTCGTATCTGTCACGTAAAGCCTCACATTCAGCCAAATAAAATTACTTCTTTGATCTAGAATATTCTTTCGTTTATTTTAAATTAAAAACATCACAGTTGCGCCATTTTCTTATGATCAGACGTTTAATTACAAAAAATAATTAATTAGGGGTATTTGATTCAATAAACAATTGATTTTTTGTTTTAGTTTAAGATAACATTATTAGTTTTTAGTGTTTTGTTTCTAATAACGAAATTTTTCAAAATTCACTTCTTTTAACGTTAACAACCAAATTTTGACGTAATTTATGAGTTTCTAAATAACTGCTAGCTTTTACGAACTTGGCCTAAAACGTGACGATAATTTTAAAAGTGCATTAAAAAACCATAAAAAACCCTTCAGGATTTTCTCACACACAACATACTGCTGTGCCTTAAGTATTTATTAAGGGTGGTTGAACTTCAACATTATGACTTCACTATAAGATGCATTATATAAAATTGTATGTACTTTGAAATAGTACTTTGTTAGAAATTGAATTGTTTTTTTTTGCTTTTTAAATTTAAATGAATTATTTACCTTTACATGAATGAACTCTTTGATTAACAACAAATCGATTTTGTTATTAAATAAATTACTCTGTTTTAGATGGGAACACAATGTACAGATGAAATTGTTACAGTTACAGTGGTCTAAAAAGCAAATAGCTTAATTTTTATTTTTAGCAATGAAGATGATAATACGTTTTTAATGAGAAGGAGTAAANGTTCCTGTCATTTATCAGTGGTAGTATTTTAATTTTTCAGTCTTGTCTATGGTTGTAAAGAGCGCACTTGTACAAGTTCTAAATAAACGTTCTAATAGTTGTTCCGATATAATTCGCAGATATACGTGGTAGGAAGACATGAGCGAATGGCTTTTTGTTCTGTTGTGTGAAATGTTAATGAACTTGAACCTGTAAAGAATGTATAATGCGTGGATATTGTCTAATTATAATATTTCTAACACAAAGCGACGCTAAATTTATATTCGCGAATATAAATCCTCGCTAGAATTGTGTTGATATCATGAAATACTACTACATACATTTCTATCTTCAGGAAGTTTTAAAAAATAAATTTCGAGCAAGTCGAATTTTTACGAACGCTTTTTTTTTATAAGAATTGTTCTACAAAAAGTATTGTATCTCCTACAACAGAGATGATGTAAGTAAAAGCTTTGATATCGATTTGATTTTTCCAAAAATTCAACGATCAGCAGACTGCGTATAGTTACGTCGAATGTTTGGAGAAATCAAATTGATACCGAAGCTATTACAATAATTCAAACTGTCTCTCCCGTAGCAGATAATAGAAAGTCATTTTTATTATATAATTTTTTGATCGATTTGATTCAAGCAGCAAAAGTTCGGTACCGATCCCAAAAGGGCAGATATGTTTCAACTTGCGAGTTTCAATCTTTTCTGAACACTTTTTTTGTAGGTAAAGTAGAAAGGTTTATCCTTATGCTATTTATTTTATCCTTTCATGTCTTTCACATTACATCCTAATGCTTTTATCGTTAGTCGCAGTTGCTAACGTTTCCTTGGCGTTTTTGATCGTCAGACTTTCACACGGAAGACAAATATTTGTCTTGGAAACTTCGATGCTCGGTCCAACTCGAAGGTTACGTCTAAATTCCTTTTGAAGAATCTAAGGCTTTTACTCTCAGTACCTGTCTTTACAGAAATCAGGTAATAATACAGTTGATNCATGAGCGAATGGCTTTTTGTTCTGTTGTGTGAAATGTTAATGAACTTGAACCTGTAAAGAATGTATAATGCGTGGATATTGTCTAATTATAATATTTCTAACACAAAGCGACGCTAAATTTATATTCGCGAATATAAATCCTCGCTAGAATTGTGTTGATATCATGAAATACTACTACATACATTTCTATCTTCAGGAAGTTTTAAAAAATAAATTTCGAGCAAGTCGAATTTTTACGAACGCTTTTTTTTTATAAGAATTGTTCTACAAAAAGTATTGTATCTCCTACAACAGAGATGATGTAAGTAAAAGCTTTGATATCGATTTGATTTTTCCAAAAATTCAACGATCAGCAGACTGCGTATAGTTACGTCGAATGTTTGGAGAAATCAAATTGATACCGAAGCTATTACAATAATTCAAACTGTCTCTCCCGTAGCAGATAATAGAAAGTCATTTTTATTATATAATTTTTTGATCGATTTGATTCAAGCAGCAAAAGTTCGGTACCGATCCCAAAAGGGCAGATATGTTTCAACTTGCGAGTTTCAATCTTTTCTGAACACTTTTTTTGTAGGTAAAGTAGAAAGGTTTATCCTTATGCTATTTATTTTATCCTTTCATGTCTTTCACATTACATCCTAATGCTTTTATCGTTAGTCGCAGTTGCTAACGTTTCCTTGGCGTTTTTGATCGTCAGACTTTCACACGGAAGACAAATATTTGTCTTGGAAACTTCGATGCTCGGTCCAACTCGAAGGTTACGTCTAAATTCCTTTTGAAGAATCTAAGGCTTTTACTCTCAGTACCTGTCTTTACAGAAATCAGGTAATAATACAGTTGATGTGTTTAGAACAGGTCAAAGGACATCTTTTCGAAATTACATGAGTATGACAGATAACCCTGGTTAAATTTTGTGATCTTTCTCGGGGTGATTTGTGTCTTTGTTCCGCAAGGACTCTTATCGTTTTCTTCTGTAAATGTAGCCAATTTAGATCTTGCATAATACCTTTTAATAATAATCACGGAATACCTTAAAAGGTAAACCTGTTTTAGACCGGCTTAACTTAAGAACTATCGACGCGCGCGGGTATATCTGAGAGAGAGAGAGGCGGGAAAGAGAAACAAAAAGCGACTATACATGTAGATATATATATATGCACCTATGTACTTGACGTATATGTAAATAAGAACCTAAAAGAAGCGGTTTTTGGCCATTTGTGACTCGGGAAGGAATTTTATATGGTGGGCGGGTAACTTTTAAGATTTCTTCCTTCGCTTGGCCTAAAGACGGAATTAGAAACCTCGTCGTTGCGTAATCTTACCTGCGAGAATGTCATCTTACAAAATTAATCGGTCATGTTCCCGTTTTGGTATTTTATAATGAGACCGATGGAAAGGGCCATTGAACAAACCGAATGCTGATGAATGATATTTTAAAACAAATTTAAATTGTATTTAAAAAAGAAATATCGGGGAAACAAATGAATTTTTGACGTAGAAGCCGGGATTTGTTTTGTAAGCAGCTTGTTGTGGTGTTTCAAATGTTTCACAATATTCAAATGTTTTGTTGTCTACTCGTTTGTTTTCTGTTCCTTTTGTCTTCGTTTGTCTTCTGTTCACCTGTGTTGGAATTGACGTTGTCCCGGAATTGTCTATTCCTTTGGTTTTGTTTGGTGTGCCTCTCTCGATGCCGAAGGGTCGGACAAGTATTAACGAGACGTGAAGGATGGACGTTAATGGGCGGTGAAGAATAAACGACCTCACCTCGTGTTCTTCGGAAAAATTTACCCTCCAGCTTCGTATTACAGTTACCACCGTCGTTGTCTTCTTCGTCTTCTTAATAATAGACGTGTGCAGTTGTGTCGTGGTAGTGAAGAAACGGCCATGAACGGGAGGAAAACGGAAGAGTCAAGGTCGTGGGCGTGGGCAGTCAGCCAATGGATCGAATAATGGTACATGCGATAGAAACGTGAAAGGAATCTATGGACCGTTGGTACGCTTCACGTATTCTCCTGACGAAGTCTAGTACAATATCAATTCAAAATTCACTCCATTCTGAAGGTACTTGGCATTGAAACGACGGTTTCCTTTAGGAATTCATGGAATTTTGAAGACTTTACAGAATAACTGTTCCAATATTTCGACTTCCCAATCCTTGTTCCTGATAAGGATTCGTTCTTCATTCAGGAAATGTTAACAATGTTTGAATATTTCATTGTATCGAGTCCTCTTCTGTAGAAAGGTCAAGAGTCTGGTTTCATTTGTTTATGTGGAAATCGGCTATGGAATCAAAGATCAGTCGATCGGAAACAAAATACTATCGCTTGTTGGCGCGTTTGAAAGCTATAGAAGCAGTGGGTCGAGGAGACGCCTGCGGGTCCAGAGACTGGCTCCTCCATACCTACCAGACCTTGCGCTCTCTCTAATCGCATAAGAGAACAGACCGCCTATCATGATGATGATGTGCTGTCTGGCCGGCTATCCGGTAAGTCGCCGACGTTCGCACGACCACATGGGTAGGACTCAGGCATTAAATAAAACGAAAACAACAAACCTCTGTGGTTCTATTCTATGTGGTCGTCCTGTAGGAACTAGTATAATAGATAGAAAGAGAAACCAATTGATGGCGGAAACACGGTGGTTGTGAATGTTGAGGTCGTCTACAGCAAAGGAAGGGTTGGTCCCAAAGTGTGTACTTCGTTTAGTTTCTGTAGCGATGTGACCTTGAGTTTGACCGGCGCAAAGTAGAAAAGAACAGCACTAGGCCAGAAAAGAATGGAGACAACTCTCAGCCAAACTCTTAACCGACGAGGAGCGTATAATCCGTACAGTACTGCACGGAAAAATTGACCATTTTATCCACTACAATTGCATTGCTCAAATGTGCTGTTATTGGTACCATTTACTACTGAAAATATCAACGAAATGTTTATTTATATTTGAAGACATATTAAAGGCTTTAACGCTTGTTTTCGACTCGCACTACTATTCATGATTGAACAAAACTTTTGGTAGGTACTGTACGAAAAAGAATGTTTAATGAAGAAGGGTCGAGAGTATAAAGTACTTTTTTCTCCCTACCTACGATTTTGCCAGCGCGCATCCAAGACATTGGAAGAGGCACATCGCTAGAGAAAGTAAACGAAGTATACCATCTTTATTTTTATATGAGTTTTGGGTTCGATTCCCGACGAAGGTGTCACAGCAGCGACAAATTTTTCCTCATTAACTTGAGGTAATCTGTAGTGGAAAGACATTAAGCTGATTTTGTATAATTATTACTAAAGTTATACGTTTCATTCCTTTTAGAATCTCCTTGCTTTGCAGCTACGCGTTACGCTGGAATGCCTCGGAAGTAACCGAAAGTGAACCGTTATTACGTCCAAGTACGCAATATGAAGTAGATAATTGGGTGATTACATGCAATGCGCGGTAGATTGCTATCGCAATTAATAATACATTGCAACGGTTTCACTTTGCGTAAACGAGCCGGCGTGGAAAATAAATGACTGCGTTTTATTTGTTTACTCCTCTGCGAAGAAAAGGAAATTCTGTCATATCCGCCGATACCTTATCTAATAACGACGTTTCGTCATGCGAATAAATTGGTTCGTGTCGCGTTACTTGGTCTGTAAGTTTGCAAAACGTATCGGGAAATGTACCATAATATACGAGCATGCTTCTGTTTATGAGGGACGTCATTCGACCCCAAAACAGCACGTAGAAAAAGAAGAGGTTGTAGGTTTTCTTTTGTTTTGTACTTACACATTTTTTTTTCGTATCACTGTACATGATTGCGTTCGTCAAGTCAAAGGGCGTCTCTGACAGACGATTATTGGGATGAGAGAGAGTAGATGACAAATGTGGCGACATGCCATGAGCAACGTTCTAATTGAATTAATAACCGAGCTCATGAAGAGTTAATTCGATTGTGGAGTGAACATTATCTGCTCCTCGACGTCTTCGTCATCTTTTTGTGCTTTAAACCAAAAAGGAAACGCATGAAGGTGACCCATAAGACAACTGAAGGAAGATGAATAACTAGATTCAAATTTTATTTGAAAACAAAAGACTAGACAAAAATTTATAACCTTCTAACAAAAACTACATGGGCCAAACAAGCAGATGTTCCAATGACAGAATTACAGAACATACAGAAACACATTTCCTTCATTATTACTGCGTTACAGCGCAAATCAATTCAATTTTACATTCCATATCATAAAAATGTCAATCAACGCGTCTGCTATAATCAGTTGCATCGATAAAATATTACATCAACACTATAGTAAGTGTCATATGCCGCGTTTGTGATCGTTTAAAAGGTTTTTATGACTTCGGCACATCCTGGAGCATCCGAGACTGAACAAACGTCTTCAGATTTCTATCTATCCCATCATTGGTTTCCAATCGTGGTCGCCTCGTCCATCTCCCATGATAATTCATGCAAATGCTTTCGGATGTTGTTTGAACGTCTCGGCGTATGTCAACGTGGCACTTTTTGCCCGTGTAGATATGTGTGCACGTTAACTTTTATGGTAACGTTAAAGAATTCGTGAAGCAAACAAAAGGCCTATAAATAACGCCGACGCGCCCTAATGGGTGGAATAATGTTACGTCAACGTCTCTATCGGAGGTGTTAATTTGACGAAGACCCTGGGAACATATTTGACGCTAGGGGCATTGTGCGAATATCGACGGGGTCTTGGATGCGGCGCTTACTAAAATCTGGCGTAAAGAGTTGCGGAATCGTGACTAGTAAGAGAAGCTCCTGTCAAGGAAGGTCGACAAGTTCAGGGTGTAACTTAACTTAAAAACCAAATAAAAACTGGTGAAGCTCAAGATGTTTGGAGAACTTCTGTTTTGTAGGGATTATGTTGGACAAGTTATAGGGAAACACAGAGTAATTAAAGTAGATCGAGGGTTTTAGGATTTATTAATTTAAATAAGTCAGGAAAGTTCAGAATGGACAGAAAACATCAGGGTTTCCAACTGGAGCTTATATTAATCAGGGAAACCCAGAGTGGACAAAGTCCAGGCTCAAGAATTCTAGAAAATAAACGAAACATTTAAGAATGTTTTCTACGAAAAAAATATGCCAAAAAAAGCCCGGAACAATTAAAGAGGATTTAGGATTCTTCAAGGAGCAAGACATGCAATTTTTATTTTTCTGTTTTTGCAACGAGGAAAGCCACCAAGAAAACTACTCCATTCGACATTTACTTGTTCTATAAGCGTTCTAAATTTACTAGGGCATAGGTATTATAAATGGCCCTAATCAAGATATCTTATTTAAACCCTTCAGTGGTATGTGGATACTCTTTTGAAACCCGTTAAATGTAAGCCAAAATGTTTTAAGGCGTTACATTTCTGATTTGGCTAAAACCAGATGATTTGATAAAAAAACACTAACGATTTTGCTCTTAAGTAGTGGACATACCCCGAAGCTACCCCCATTCAAATATTACGTCTATTTTGTGTCCAACTGTGTATTAGTTCGTCCATGGTACATATTATAATTTAATGTTTTGCTTGCTTTCCAATAATAATAATAATAATAATTGCACCGGCGATCCAATTTTAAATTACATCAAAGACTTCATTACGATATTTTGAAGTGTTTACGGACAAAGTCGTGCATTTTTCGTCACATTCTACCGCATGCATCCATACCAATCCATCCACATGTCTTCTTTTCTTCGGCAGCTTTCTATAGTATTTCACCACCGCCGCCATGGGTTTACCGTGGGAACGGCGTCGTTGGTGCAAATGCACGGTTCACAACCTAGAGAACGCATGCATTTTACCTAAACTATTTTAGTGAACGAAATGTAGAGAACGATGTTATGGGATAGATATTAAGTAATGGTTTTAATCCAGAGATTATTGTAGTCTTGCACTTGTATATACCTAGCAGATAATTTTGACCAGATTTTTGATGTAGAACAGGTGAATAAGAGGGGCACCTAGACATTTTCTATTTTTATATGCTAAATACTCAAAAAGAAAGTGAAAGTTAGTTACTCAATTCTGAAGTCTGAAGTACGTAGTCTTTGAAACTGAATTCGGTATTATAAGTTTTAAGTTTCCGCACTTTCGTTTTAAATTCGTTAGGTGCACTCATTCAGGTCGATAACCTTTCGGGCATTGTAGGGAGAAAACCGATAAAGAAAATCCATAAAGTTTGTCCAGCTGATAATGTAATAGTGTACCATGGCTTCCAATGGAAAATCGTTCCGATATTACGATAAAGTTATCTTTCATATATGCATTTGTTTGATTTCAAGTATTGTACTTACGCACTCAAAAACTTTATTATTCCTTTTATGGCTTCTTATTATATTTTGTATTACAAAAAATCTATTGCTTAATAACGGTAGTAGGTAGGTAATTATCAAGGACGATTTTGTTTTTCATTAGATTTTCTCCACAAACTCGTAACATTACAAGGTTACTTTTAGCAATAACTAAACAATCGAGTGTGATGAAACTAGCTTCCTGTGCATTGTAATAAAAAAAAAACAAGAAAAAGAAACAAAAGAAACAGGAAACAACAACAGTATTTCTTATATAGTCGAAATTGTGTGAAGGAAAACAAATGAACAAACAAAAACAAATGAAATGTTTTCTATTGTGAAACCATTACAGTGTAATTGGAATATTGTTATTAAATTATGTGCTATAACACTGTAGAAATTCTTTACTTTTAAAGTGAAAAACATATTTGCATACGCTAAACAGCCTTCTCTGGATGGAAAAAATTGTTATTTTATGGGCTTAAATTAGACAGCTAATTAAAATTACGAAGCCGTTTGTCGATTAGGAAACATGTTAAAATTACCGTACCATTCGCTAAATTGAAAACCTCATTACATTTGCCATCTTTAACAAGTTTAAAGAAGTGGTGTTTGCAAGAGGTGTTTGCACTCGGTTGTTATATGTTTAGATCGCCTCTATTAAGTAGTACAAAAGGAAAAATTAAATTCGTAATGGGCTGAGCCTTTTACTCAATCGCTTTCAAAGAGAGGTGACACGGTAATTGAAAGAATTCAAGGCACTAACATAAGAATTAATGTTAAGCTGTGCTGTTTGCTAATAGTTTTTTAAAGAAATAAACTTTGGTTATGAAGATTATTATTTGTGATATCTCTCTGTCCGACTTATACAAACATTTCTTTTTGTCACACAGGGCTGAAACAGTGAAACAATGTAAAACAAATGAAATAATTTGAACAAAAGACAACGTATGGAAACTGTTTATGACGTTGCGATGTAGTTGTTTATTTTGTTTGTTAACAAAAGAATATCATTTTTATTGTTTTCATTGTTTCTATCCCTTTAATTGAAAGTCTCGGTAAGTCGAAGTGATTTTGCGATTCCTCAAAAAAAAAATCGAGTTGTAGAGGTTCGACTGCATCAGGGTGAACTGTGGGAGGTACGACAAGTAAAACAATAAGGCGAAACCACCACAATACAAAGTCGCGAATGGCTTTTGGTATTAACCCGCATGATTGCTAAGTGCAAAATTAGCTGTTTTGTGTGGCGATTTTACGGTTGGTGAGTTAGAGTTGACTTTCGTTGTCGTTCTTAAGAACGCCAGTCGTAAATATGGTAGAAGCAATTTCACCATGAAATTAGAAATTCCCCACCACTTGCCTAGTCCTCGTCGGTTATTACTTACAGAACGAAGTTAGTCGCAGGATCGTAATCGTAATTCGTAATAAAAAAAGGAAATAAAAAAGCGACCGCGTCATAAAATCCTTTGCCAAATAAGTATCTTTCTTGTGCCTACAAAAACTTCATTATAAGTACTTGTTGACTTTCATCGTTACATAAATTCTGTGAAGAAATTAGAAAGTTGCTTTTATTGTTTTGTTTTGGTACAATTTCTATTGACGTACAATGGCCGACGAAAGTTTCATGATTCCAACTTCCTACGAAAATTATTGTTGCTTCATTACGTAATGTATTATTCACATGTTTATAACACGAGCTTCGATACTCACTCATCCAATAATACAAAGAAACCGAACTTAATTATTATTGTGGTAACACTATTTATATGTAAATAAATCATTAATATTCTATGCCAGAACGGAAGCAAGTAGTTTTTTTGTAGTTACTGTACGCACTTACCATTAAACGATATATACACTAGTGGCAAGTTGATATAGAGAGTTAAGGATTTAGGATCTTCTAGTTTTAGGAAAATGTGAAGATAAGCTCAGGACAGGAATGAGTTTAGAACGCGAGTCCAACCAATCTTAGGACTACATACATACCCTACCGTATCAAAGAACGGTATCATCTTTTGAAACGTACTGCATGGTACAGAAAAATTCGTAGAAAAACCGATAGATTTTCTTTTATATAAAATAGAAGTCCAATAAATGCAATACTGTTACACTTTCTTGAAAAGGTTTTAAGAGTTCGATCACTTTAGAACAGTTTTATAATTTGTTTTGAGAAATTTCAAAGTCTACCACTGCCATACAAAAACAATGGAATGTCTAATATCTACGTTGGGCAAATGTTTTGCCATACCTGTATGATGTAGACATTCACTTGCGTGTTTGATATTCATTTGTCTATCATTCATTCATACGTTATTACTTCGTGAACTACTGTTTCTGTGTTGTGATTGTTTTGTAAAACTTTTTTTCTGTTTCCTTTGCGAGAGTTATGTTCTGCAAAATATCGCGTGCATTTTGTGGCTATCTATGGATGATGATGGATGCTTTCTGACCTTTGTGTAGTACCACTTTCACTTTCATTTTTCACGTAATATAACCTCATGCTACTTTTCATCGTCGTTATGCATTTTGGTGTCAAGTTAGGGTAGGGTGGACCGACTGTGATGAATTTCTAATAAAAATGGGGAAACTGTTTAGATTTTGACCCCGTTCAAACCTTTTTTTTTGTTTTTGGTTATCTACAGAAAAGTTTTAAATATCGATCAATTTAAATGAAATCAAATGAAAATTCAATTAGAAACGCATAAAAAAATAACACAACCAGGAACTGACGTAACAGAGATTTAAACTCAATCTTTGATTGGAATTAACGAAGAAATGGTAACACCGGTTAGTTATTGATTCGAATTATTGATCAATCTTTCTTACTGGCAAAATGTATTACGTGTAGAAACCTGTAATAGCACATTCGCGAAAGTTGGATACCATTATTAGACGTTACATGCTTTTATACCATGAACTATGCGCGGGACAACATAAAGCCCTATAAGGTGGTAGTAAACCGTTACTGGTTGCGAAATTAATGTTGGACGTTACAAAGGAATCCCGCCATCGACGTAAATTGCTTAATAAGCAAACCATGGGTATTGCTCACCTTGGGCAAATTACTGTTCGAAGCCAATGGGGCTCTGCCCTATACAAAAGCAAACAAATATAAACCTGTCCGCTTTAGCAAAGGAATTTATTTATTATTATTACTATTATAATTTTTACAATATAACTACGGATTATACCATTAAAAATGGTTCTGTACTTATTCACTCAAACATATGGCTATTGAATGTGGTTCAACCCTTTAAATGTAAGCCAAAATCTTTCAAGGCGTTACATTTCTGATTTGGTCAAAATCGGATGATTTGATAACAAAACACTAACGATTTTGTTCTTGCCCCAATAGGTTGGAGTCACAAAATACGTAGATAAATTTGTGCCAGAAACTTGTTTTTATTAAGAACATGCAGATGATTGGTTTGATGATGATTTTTGAGAGATTTTCATTTTTTTTTATCGATACGTAACAGACTACTCCATTTACAATTAGGAGTCATTTTGAAACGAGGGCGTTTCGAGGTTTTAAAAAACAGTTGCAGTAATAGCAATAAGTGAAAAATTTATGAAGATAGCAAGGCTCTCGAGCGGTAAAAAGTGGAACTATGTAGGCATCGACGTAAGCTTTATGTTCCGGGAAACCGCTTTCGTGATTGTTACCCCGTCGGCTTCTTTTTATTTATTTACTTCGCTCGGCGTGTTCACTATCATCGACTATTATTCCGCATGGAATTCCAAAAAAGGTGAAACTGCTGTGTTAACTGACTGACAATCGCCGCTGATTTTGCACGCTTTCAATCCATATACATACACGTATACGAATAATGAACCGACCAGGACGCGTTTCCTGTGTTACCACATCCTTCTGGATCTACAGATTTTTTCCCTTCGTTGTGATCTTTCCTTCCAAAATGTTGCTTCTCTTCACAATCGAAAAGCAGCAACCTTTTGTTACATACACATTTGTTTTTACTTTGAGATATACTGTTCTTTTTTTTATGAAGGAAAAAAAAACAAGTGACTGTCAGTTTGTTTGCATTGCGTTGTTTTATACCTATAGTTATGAAACAGTTAATAGGGATATCCACCTGTTGTATCACCTTGTACGCGGCTTACATTGTAAAGTCAATACATCGAGAGGGCCTTAGCTTCTTGTTATATTCTTTGGACAACATCCGGTCGATCCTCGACCATTCTTGAATTAAACGGTCCCCGAAGTGTGGAATACTGAAATTCTTTCTTTTATTTGTTTCTGAATCGTTCTCCACCTGAGTTTAGTGGGTGTGTGTGAGTGTAGGTTTGTATACGTGGCACTTAGTCTTTTGTTTCTTTTTCTCCTCCGAAGACATTTTCTCTTTTGTCATCTCTCTACAAAAATGCAGAAGCGGGCCGACCACGAGATAGAGAAGGTTGAAGTGAAGGTCCATTATGAATGAAATTTTAGGAAGTATCGTGGATCTTGGTGGGAAGAGTGGAGGTATAATAAACTGGTGTGACCGGCTTCTTGTTGTTGTAAAAGGTAACTTAACTATGTACAACCTGCATACCTTCGCAGCATGAGGTGGTCATTTTTAGTTGCTTCGTTAAAATTTAAGAAACTTAAGTTTACCGGTCTTTAACAAAGAGGGTAAACATAATAAAAGTTCTTAAATTATGTCTCTGTACCTAAATTTTATAACAGTACAGGCAACAAACCTCCCAGACTGCAATTGTTATGAAACATAAGCAGTTTATCGAAACAAATGAGCGAAAAAATAGTAGAGAAGTTTCAGCATCAAAACACGACAGCACTTGTTTTCGTTTCTATTGTTTTTTCTTTGTTTTTGTTTTGACAAAACGTTAAGTTAATATTTATTTGTTGTACGGTACAGCCCCACAGATAAGTGGTGTTTTCCAATAACCTTCATTTTATTCCATACATTACTTGTTTTAACCACCAAATTAAATTGTAAATTAATTCAAACGTAGTTCAATAGCTTGGCAAAACTAAAAAACAATTTTATGGTCAGCTAAACACTCGATTCAGTTGTCTGGTCTTGAAATTTACGAATAATTAACAAGATAAAGTGACGTCTTTATTAAGGAAATAAATTTAGAGAAGGTTATCGTCTGTATTCTCGTGGTGGCTCTCATTAAAAATAAATAACCCGCTGATGCTTATTTGTTACTAGCTTGTATAGTAAAAGTTAGCAAACGGTAAATAATACAAATAAATTTTCGTTTTCATATGCCTATACATTATGTTGTTCGCTTTCCAGATGGTAGAAAAGAATTCGTTAGATAGAACCGGTGTAATTTACTATGTTAATTTTGGATTACGATTGATTTAAACTGTGTTCGAAATTATCACTTATTATTGACCGCTTTAAAAACAAACTGATGCATAAATGTAAGTTATGGAATTGTTTATTAATGAATAAATTCAGTTGAAGATCTAGGTCGAGTCCATAAGAGTCGGTTTTTGATAAAATGATGAAACACAAATGTAACAAAAAAGTTTCTCGAAATAAAATAGGTTATCAGTTTAAGTGTTTTCTTACATAAATTTCTTTATCAGCAGTATGTAAGTCGCTTATCATCGCGCCTGCAATTCTGCTTTTGGTTGATAAATAATTTCGTTGAACGACAAAAAAATATTTCTTACCTTTAAAATTATAGATATTTAAGTTTTCTCTAGGTACTGTACATTGAATGTTCTCATTTTTACTGAATCGTACTGCAGAACTCTCAAAATCTTTCAGTTCGCTATTCAGTAAGTTACAATTTTCGATTGTAAATTACTGAATTTGCTGTATAAATAGTCGAATTTATTAGGTAACTTGTAATAATCTCAATTGTGACATGTTTCTAAATTATTACAATTTAATTTGTAATATCAACTCCAATACCTAGTAAATTTATTTCTGCTGGGATTTTATTTTTACAAATTCGGGTCTAAATTGTAATTTTTATTATTTTCGCTTACGAAACAACGAGCTAGTGAGATAAATTGTAAATATCGCCTTAATATTTAGGTAAATTTTTATTTTCAATTTCTCCGAGAAAATATAGTTCTAAGTGAATTTACTTGTGCGAAATTTAATAATATTTATGCGACTGTCTGAGATATGTATATCAGAATCTTATTTATGTCAAAACATAAACCATCAGAAAATAAGGAAAACTCTTAATTGAGTAAAATGTAATTTTAATTGTAAATACCATACATACCCCGATATTTAATAAGTAAATGACGACAGTGCAAAGCGTTAAAGGGTGAATAGTTATTTATTAATTAGACAACTAAACTAAGGTTTCACCTTCATGATTTAAGGTTTTATCAAAATAATGATCAATCTATGGTTCTCGCCCGTAGGGCTTTTATTTGTATATTGGCTCAAATATACTTCTTCATCTAAATTTTAAACTAAAGTGAATATTTCTGAAGTAATTATTCTTGTTTTAAATCTAGCCAACGTTAACTTAAATAAGATGAAAGTTTTCGGGTTGGTAGTGTGAATTAGTGACTAATTTATTCGAGTAACCACTTTGGAATACAAAAGTATTTTGACTCAATTTGTCCTTTTGAATAAAGAGTGAAGTTGTAGCATTCGTGGAATTAATTAACAAAATCCTTTCTGTTTTGTTTGACTCATTTATATTCATGAAGTGCAATGAATGTCTTGGGTCTTGACTGTCCTTGTGTGCAAGCACACAAGGGTAAAAAGGCGTTAATAAGTTACTTTCGGCTAGCACCCACCGAGCTTTCGGGTTTATAAAACTTTTACAAATAGTATCTCTCATTTTCTCTCTTGCTGCCGTAAATCGACAATTTAAATTAGCATATTGTAATTTACATTGTTTATTAATTTTACAATTGGAGGGAGAGGACCAAATCTAGAACTACTAATTTTCATTTTGAATGTGTAACGTGCACATATTAGTTTATAGAGTACTTATTATGGTCTATACTACTTGTACTACTAATTATAGAAAAAAAAACAAAACTTACAAAAAAACATACTGTTCGTTTCAAGAAGTTTGAGATATGGCCCTTACCTTGATTAGGATGCGCCGTAGCATAATTCCAAATTCAATCATATTTGTCTGCGGAGCTCATTTCTCCACCGATCGTCGAACGAGAACTAGACAAAAGTGTACAGTACCATTTGCAAAATTATTTAAATTGCCTCGTTAAAATTTAAGAATATGCTTTATTTAAAAGCATATTTAGCCAAAAATAATAACAAGTGAATTAACTTAACGCTCTACACACCTATAAAAC
>NW_020438923.1:1121307-1150676 GCF_000699045.2 Agrilus planipennis
GAATTTATTAGGTAACTTGTAATAATCTCAATTGTGACATGTTTCTTTAAAAATTATTTTAAGTTTCTTAATTTTTAATATCAACTAAAATACCTAGTAAATTTGTGGTAAAGGTCTAGATGGTGGCCCCCACACAAAAATTCGTGGCGGTCTAACCCCCATAAAACGTTATAGGGGTTCAATGTTAATAAATATGCCAATTTTTGTACATTTCTAGGCATGTAAATATTTATATCTATAGTCATTCTTAAACAATATTTAAAGGTAAAACTAATGAAAAATACATAAAAATATTGAGAAAGTTATATAAAACATTATTTAAATATCTTTATCAATAGGGTAGGTTAGGTTAGGTTATCGGGTTTTGTTCAAGTGACCACCCTCTTTCGATCCCCCACCTCCACCCGCTTGAAAATATTTTTTTTATTGAATTTTATTTGAATTATAGTTATGAACATTGTCAAAATAATCAACTTTCAATCCCCATAACTTTTTATGCGGGTGAGACCGCCGCAAATTTTTTGTGGGGTTTTACTCAGGTGACCACCCTCTTTCGATCCCCCCTACCCCCATCCCCATCTAACCCCCATAATTTTTCATGGGGGTGAGACCGCCACGAACTTTTTATGGTAGAGTGGTGGGGGAGACCTCCTGTTTCGATCCCTCCTTGCCATCATCTTAGACATTTACCGCTAGCGAAATCGCGGGGTAAAACCTGGTTCTTCACAAAGAGTGATTGAAATTCTTCTGAAACCACTCCCTATCGAATTACAACTTTTCTTCTTATCTACGTCTGAAAATGATATGATCGTTTTTATAGGTACGCCCCTTTAGATAGATTAATGTTTACTTTACAGTATTGAATAGTTTAAATGTCTACACAAAAGTTATTATTACATTCCCTATAGCATACCAAACATTCTACTCGTTTATTTGAGTAACAACAATAAACATCAGGTACCTACATATTATATATAGATAGATAATTATTATGGTCTATCACGAACGAGACCAAATAAAAAGACTACGTGTTTTATGATAAGTGATAACGTCAAACTCAAGTTTCTTATCTTTCATTCACGCAGGAAACGTCAAATTTTTTAATTTCTTTCTATTTACCTCTCCACCTTGATTTCTTCAGTTTGTTTGTCCAAATAACGTATCGCACCTATCCAACAATAATATTTACCGAAAGCGAAGAAGGTAGGTACCTAGTGCTTGCGGAAGTTCGTCAACACCGACGTCTGTTTCTTTTTTCTGCCTTCGATTAAAATTACCGTGGCACTTCCGTACCATCAGCTGGCAGCAGCAGTAGTAGGGACGAGGAATGCCGCATGTGTAAATAAAAAAAAAAGGAAACGTGTGTGGACGCCCTTATCGAAGGGGTCCCGCGCGTTTCTGTTATAGATATTTGTCGGATTCCTGCGAGCAGGGTCGTTGACGGTTATAAGACTTAGATTGGGACGAAACCCCGCTGAGAAAAAGTGAGAGACACGGTTAATATCGTGCTGGCTTAAGGGTGAAAGATACAGGGCCGGTTTAGACAGGTTTCGAAAAGAAAAGAATATCAACGGTTTCTTGGAAGGAAACGAATTAATTCTGTGTATACTTAATGCAGTTATTATCGCAGCAGAAAATTTCCAACAATTTTATTGGCGTTATATGTATATACCTATATCTACCTGGTTTGTTTATACACATAAATAAACTTCTGTTATCACAATTTTATCACTTTCGTAAGTAACCCCTGCCAGACTTAGGTCTTCAAGATTTTTATTTTTAAATACATAGATAATTGTAGAAATGTGCAAATATGTTTTTTAAACGTATTTAAATACAAAATGCAAATGCTTTTTTGATTTGTTGTTATTTCAAATGTAAAACACAAAATAGATTTTCCTTTTCTATTTTAAATGCTAAATGCAAAATACGTATTTTCAAATAAGTTTTTTTGATGTAAAATAAACATCAATCGTTTTATATCAAAATTTTTACAACTCTATTTTGTTTCTGATCTTTTACACACTGTAATAAGAGAATGAAATGGAATCCATAGTTTCTTTAGCTTTGGGTTCATCTAACAAGTGAAGTTTTTCGAATAGTTTTCTAAGAATTTTGGATTACCTATAGGCATTTATTAGCACACCACAATATCTTGTATCTGTTACGTATCTTGTTTTCAGTTTTACACAGCTGGCGTATATCAATTCGATATTGTTTTGGGGGGCTGTTTTGTCGTAATTCATAGAATTTCGTAGTTCCTTGCTAAAAGTACGATAAGTGATGATTTGACATGTGCTGATATCAATTTGGAACTTCAAAATTCCATGGACCAAGACATTGAACCCGGAAAACAATATCGATTCGATATTTTAGATTATCAATTTCCAAGGAGTTTAGAATTTTTTGGTCTCTCTTCAGTTAAAGAATTAGAAAGCATTCATGAAATGTCTCGTTGCCCCTTTGTAACACCTTCAATGGCCAATGTGAGCACCTTTCATTCATCATTTTATATAATCGGTGATACTAGCAAAACTTATAACAGCAAAAACGTATTTTGCTTTTGCAAATAGAAAATACTTTGAGAAACGTATTTTAAATCAAATACAAAATGCTTTTCTCAAAATATTATGTAAATGCAAGGCAAAAATAGATATTTTTTATTTCCAACAAAAAATAGATACATTATATGATGTCGAAGGGTTGGGTTACCCCGAGTTGCGGTTAAGAAAGTTGTTTCATATAAATTATTAAATAGAAAAACAAAAATTCGTACCACTTCAATTCCCCGTTTGTGGTCGACCTTGTCCTTGTACGTTAAACTCTCCAATTTATCGTTGGTTATGCAAGCAATCGATGTATTTTTAAGTGTACTCTATTATTGTTATTTGTACGCCGTGTACCTAGCTTGTTTATTGTTTTTTTATAAGCTCGCGTACGCAAATGACTTGAATTACAAATGTTTAACGCGGTCAATTCAATCCCGAAGAATTACATTATCGACTGACTACATAGAATAGATCACGTACGGTGCGTGCATGTTTAGTCTCTCGTAGTTCTTGTGTTATGTCGGGCAAATTCGTTTGCAATAATTTTACAAATGGAAAAGACCACTGGACGGACACCTGGTTTTCGGGAAATATATACATGTAAATATCCCAAGAGGCCAACACTAACGGACTTAACATTTCGTTTGGATTTGTTTTGTGGCAAAAGCAAGGTCACAATAATTTTTATGGTTTTTTAATTGACGAATGAATGCATGTTATATCGAATGGCACAAAATATATTACTTATTTAGACGTGCAATGGTGGGTGGTTGTTGGTTGTAACAAGGACCTTCCAAATCCTGATTTTTAAAGAGATTCCTAATATAACCAAAATTGTATAAGGTTTTCAAACTTGTTCATCAAAGATTCTAGTGTCTACTTTGGTGTAAAAATAACGGATGGTACTTACGAACAGAAACTTTCTTGGGATCGTACGTGGCAACTTTCTGGTCTAATTTTTCGATTTTGGTCTTGAGACTGTGGGATCTCTCGGTGATCTTCTGCAGGTCCTTGGTTAACTCGGTGAAGATGTCGTTCGCGGCCAGGACGAGTGACGCAAGCTGCCTGAGCGCGTTGCTGAGAGTGCTGTTGGTGACGGCATCCAATTCTCCGTCCGAAATCTTCGGTTTTCCATCCTCGTCGAAGAGGCTCGTTCGGCTCACGTACTTGGGCTCGACCACCCTTTGCACGAAGGGCATTTCTTCGAATCATACGCTTTGTCCATACCTTTTTCGCGCACCGGCAGCCACTCACTATTTATTTATTTATTTATTTATTAATTTCACCCCGCGACAAAGGAAAATCAAATTGGAAACCGGAAAAACTGTATTATTAAAAGTGAATACGATAACTCGCGTACGCGATGTCTACCGGTCGGCCACCGGGTCGACTTGGAAGATCGTGGGCCATACCACGATGAAGATGGTCAGCGATGTCGACTTCTTCGGCTACGGAATGGTACTGGTGCGCGCCGTGAGCTTCTGGTGATGCGGAGGTCGAGACAGTTGAAGACCGTTTGTGGATTTCGCTTTCCCGCTGCTCCACGTTCGAATATGCGATCGGGTGCGCGCGCATCCACGGTCGTCGCGACGCACGCAACAGGTAAAAAAGTGTCCGAAGAAATCTGCAAAAGAAAAACATTGAAAATCGGCCGGGGTTTGCAAATTACAGCTTCAAGAAATACGTTTGCGGAAATTTTAAATGTTGAGTTTTCCAAAGGAGCTTTACAGTATCCTGCCTGTTATGTAGGAACGCTACGGGCGCTTGTTACAGTCGTTGCGACGCCTGTAACAATTGAATGATCGACAAAAGAAATCTGCAAGAAAAAAATTGAAAATCGGTCGAGTTTTTCGAATTACAGCTTCAAGAAATACGTGTCCGGAAAATGGAAATGTTAAGTTTTCCAAAATGTTCTTTACAGTATCCTGCCTGTTATGTAGGAACGCTACGGGCGCTTGTTACAGTCGTTGCGACGCCTGTAACAATTGAATGATCGACAAAAGTAATCTGCAAGAAAAAAATTTGAAAATCGCCCAGTTTTTCAAATTACAGTTTCACAAAATAAGCTTTCGGAAAATTGAAATGCTAAGTTCCAATTCAACGAAACAAGATTCTTTACAGTATCCTATTTAATATAAAGTGCGCCCGGATGAGGGCGCATTCACAGACGTCGCGACGCTTATAACAGGCAAAAGACTGTTAGAAGAAATCTGCAAGAAAAGCGTCCTTCTGGAAAATGGATATGGTTCCAATCGAGCGAAAGTTTTCCAACAAGAATCTTTATAGTATCCTGCGCGACATACAGTTTAAAGAAACTGTTTTGTGGCGCTGATTGTACACATCAACATAGATCGCTGTAACTTTGTTTTTTGTGCCTGTTCATTTGTGCTTTTGTATTGGAGATGTCGAAAATCCTGGAAGGATTTATTATAACTACATACACCCAGGACACAGCAGTCCTAATGATGAAAATTTTGCATACCAAATAGTAAGAGAAATGAATAAAAGATTAACAGTCCTTTTCTGGAAAAGCGCTGCATTGCATCGTTAATGATGAGTTTGCAGCAGACTGTGATGTGTTAAAAGCGCACCTAGAAATAAAAGGATAACGACGACAGATAAAACTGCAAAAAAAAAAATTAATAAACCAGGAAAGTTGCTTCTCTATATTTCCCGTTATCTGTGATGGCGGTTTATAAGTTTTATTTTTTTCGCTTGGTATCATAAATGATCCCACTAATGATCAAAAAAATAAAATGAATGGAGAACTTAATACGAGAGGATTTAATATCCTTTAGCGGGAAAACTGTATTAACGTATCGCAATATGTACCGATCCAGTCCATGATGTGAATACATCAAAGGATTTTCATTCCCGGTCTTTTTGTAAAATCGTTTGTGGTAGTCCATGCATGGGGATGATTAATCAAAAACAAAAGAAACAGAGTATTAAATGGTCAAAGTTTTCAGAACTTTTCATAAAATACAAAATTAATTGTACCACATGTAATAAGATTAATATCATCAATTTACTTCATAATGTTTCCTTCTTCGATAATATTTTGGTGTCCTGTGGGACAATGTTACAATTTGCCCTTACGAATTGCGGATTATATAGGGGTAGATACTCATCATTAACCAGTAGTTTAGTTTGGAACTATGAGTGGATTAATCAAGTTGTTCTCAACTAAATCCCTTGATGTTTGTTTAATCGTAACATAAAGAGGTCAAATGGCCTGATCCAATAATAAGAGTGATGCAATAATTAACCTTTTCAATTACTAACGGCGATGACGGTAATACTTTCGAAGATCTCTGAAGGAGATGTTCTTTTGTTTTATTTAAGATTGTTTGTTGTTTTCTTTGAGCAATTGTTCAATAAAACAGTAGCGAACAAATTCTTGAGAGAAAATAATAAAACAATTTCAAAACTTGGTAACAGTAGATATTGTAGATTTTCCATAAAGAAAATTGCATGAAATTTGGGGTTCTGATACATAATAAAAAATCACACTCGTATTTCATCAAAACTTTTATTGGTAAATAATTCCTGAAGTTACAAGTACAATATGTTGTAATAGTGTTTTTACATTTAAGCAAAAGATAACAAGATTTTAATAAATTAATGTTTATTACAATATTAACATTCGAAGAGGCATTTTGCAGTCAACAAGTTTCTTACCTAGGAATATTTTATTTATTTAGTTGTACGCATATTATAAGTATATAATATATTTTTACACATTTATTATTTTTTTTGTCTGACCGCATAAATTTCGATCAGCAAGCTTTAATATGTCATATTACTATTGTTACTATTACAGATATCATAGTAGGTGGTCATTATACGTTATAATTTACCCAATACAGATACACCTCACAGACATTTATTAGCATCATTGTTTATGTTTATTAATAGGTTTTCTTTGTTTAATTAATTTTTTTCACTATTATTATTATTTATACTTACATCGAAAACAGATGTTTGCAGTAGATATAACAAGTGATCTTACATTACTTACCTACGGATTTCTATAAATTTTACAGTATCAGATGCATATTAATAAATTGATATTTACATACATACAGTACAATTTTCACACAAACATGCACCTTTAAGTATATATTGTACATAATTTACTTGCTAAAGGCAGTGTTTTATACTTAGATAATCGTCATATGCGTTCTAACTAATAACTAAATACAGTAATTCATTAAAAGATGGTTTTGTACAGTATGTCACAAAAATCGGCGAAGAATCTGTGAAATGTGTGTCACTATTATTCTTATTTCCAATTCTACACTCATTTGTTTTCAATATAATCTTTAAAATAGTTAAAACAAAATTGATCTTCTTTTTGTGGCATTCAGTTGTTTAACTCTTCCATTGTCAGATGTTTAATTTTTAACGTCTCATTTGTTTTATTCAAGTATTAGTCCATTGTTTATTATAAAAACATGACTTTTTAGGTAAAATTTTTCTTAATTTCAAGCTTATCGATAAAGGACTTCAATTTTGGCGTTATCAGCACAAGTTAAGTTTAGTATCTACGTCCCTTCAGCGTGATTTTGTTTTTTATTTCTTAATTGTGTTACAGGTGATCAGAGGAAGCCGAAACGGCATTTTGCATTAATAACAGGATTGTAATTAAGTTTAATGGCGCCTCAGGGGTGCCTATAAATTTAGCCGACTTCCACGACCCAAATTGATTACAGTTCCCTCAACCAATCGTAGAGATATATCATATTACCGGTTACATAGGCAAATTGCATTAAACGAGGCTTAAGGCTTTTACACAAAATTCCTTCTTGTTAGAAATTATCAGGGGTGCATTTTGCAAAGTGGCTAATATAAGTGAAGGTTCGGTATCAACCCCGTACCTCATCGTCAGTGGCAAATTTTCAACTGTTTTGTTAAAAGACATTAAAATGATCTTAAAGGTGTTGGTAGAAATTGGATTAATATAGGGGGTTGAGTTATTAATATAGTCAAAAGGTAACTTTAAACGAAGATGAAACTGGAATTATGACTCGACTGTAGACTTAGTTGTAAATTGTCCTGGCTCCTCCACCAAAATTTTCGACAAATCCTTTTTGATAAATGATTGCTGTTAGCAATTAATTAACAAATAATCGAACTCAAAGTTTTCAGACTTTGTACGCATTTGTTCAAATGCAATAAAGATCAAGAATTTACACTATTAATATGCTAGTACTTAATGTAATCTTAATCTAATACGTACTACAATTTCGAAAGTAATGAGACGTATTTCGAATTATATAGATATGGTACCTAGATTTGGAAAAATTCGACTTTCAGCCTACCCAGATTTTTTGTATGCCTCTTTGCTAGGCCCCTTTGTTTTTTTTTGATATATATATATATTTATTTCTTCTTTTAGTTATTGAATTTGCTAGGCCCCTTTATATATATATTTCTTTTATTTATTGAATTTTTCTCAGTAATTACCCACTGCAAGTCTAGATAGGTACTGATGAGTGTCCGACTGTGAAGAAAATATATTAGTAGCGAAGAAGCCCGAAATATTTAATCCTTAGAAGGGGGTGGAAAAGGGGTGGCGGTTTTTATCGCGTCAGTATGTGATACGGCGTTTTAGGCCGCGAAGGATTTTGGCTATGCGTCCACCTCGTGGCAAACCTCCATGTAGTCCGGGTGGAGCATGATGTCCTTGATCATATCCTTGAGCATTGTGTAACGAGGGAACATCGGGTACAGTTTCGAATTCACATAGTCGTTCTAAACGTAAACATACAGGGTGATATGTAATTAGTTTAAATCAACCAACTTTTTGGAAGGTATTTTAAAAGATTCACGAATGACCTCTTTATCTAGTGTATTCCGAAGAGGACATTTGGTTTATGAATGTGTGGATTATTGGATTTACTATTGGGTTGTTCGAAAAGTCATTTCGTTTTTTCCCGACAGAGGATTTAATTATATTCTTTTGCACCCAACTTCACATTTAAGCCGTATAATTTTTATATGCTTTGAGAACTCATATAGCAAGACTTGTGTGTGAAAAATTCCAATTAATTCTACGCAGTAGCTTTTGGTTGGTGCCCTTTTAAATATGGAGAGCGATAAGCAGCATTTTCGACATATCTTACTGTTTTACTACAGAAAGGGTAAAAATGCTGTTCAAGCCAGAAAGAAATTGACTGATGTGTATGGAGAAGGTGTGTTGACAGTACGCCAGTGCCAGAACTGGTTCGCTAAATTTCGATCCGGCAATTTTGATGTCGAAGATGCACCACGTTCGGGAAGGCCGGTTGAAGCTGATAAAGACGCGATAAAGGCATTAGTTGATGTGAACCGGCGAATAACAACACGTGAGATCGGATTGAGGTTAAATTTATCAAATTCAACAGTTTATGACCACTTGAAAGGCCTGGGATTATCCTCGAAGCTCGATGTATGGGTTCCCCATGTTCTCACAGAGAGAAATCTGTGTCGCCGCATTGACGTCTGCGATTCGCTTCTCAAACGTCACGAAAATGATCCGTTTTTGAAGCGCATCATCACTGGGGACGAAAAATGGGTTGTATACAACAACGTCAAACGCAAGAGGTCATGGAGCAAAAAAGATGAACCGGCTCAAACCATTTCCAAAGCCGATATTCACCAAAAAAAGGTGATGCTGTCTGTTTGGTGGGATTTTAAAGGAATCGTTTTTTTTGAGCTTTTACCGGATAACACAACGATTAATTCGGAAGTCTACTGTCATCAGCTGGACAAACTGAATGATGCACTTCAACAGAAAAGGTCAGAACTAATCAACAGGAAAGGTGTAGTGTTTCACCAAGACAACGCGAGACCTCACACAAGTTTGGTCACTCGCCAAAAGCTTTTACAGCTTGAATGGGATACAATGCTACACCCACCATATTCTCCAGACCTGGCACCATCGGATTATTATTTGTTCCGGTCACTCCAAAATTTTTTACACGGTAAAACCTTCACCTCAAATGAGGAGATCAAAAACCTCTTCGATCAGTTTTTTGCCAGCAAAGACCAAAAATTTTATGAGCGTGGAATTATGCTACTACCAGAAAGATGGCAAAAGGTGTTGGACCAGAACGGTCAATATATAATTTAATAAAGTATTTGTTTATTATACGAAAACTGTCTTTTATTTCCACAAAAAAAAAAAAACGAAATGACTTTCCGAACAACCCTATATTTTGAGGATAATATTTTCGGAAGCGATAAATTTCATTTGTTTGCTACTGAATAATTTCTGAAGAAATAAAAGAATAATAATAATAGAAGAAGAAATAATGACGTTGTTCACCTTGAGTTGTCTAATTAGATTTCGTAGGCCAGAATATTTTTTGAGAAGCCTGTACAGGTCGTTGGTCATCTGCGTGTTCTCGGAATCAATTTGGGACGTGGTCATGTCTGAAACAATAAAAAAAAAAAAAACAATTTCTAAACAACATACAAACGTAAAATAGCGTAGTCATTTATTTTGTGTTTCGTTTATCCAATTAGGCGATTCTTTTGTTTTATGCAGTCAATTCGTAAATTTATTTTGGCACGAGGCAACGGTGCTGCAACGTGGCGGAGGTAGTAGCGGAAGATCCTGATGTCGCGTTAAAAAAAAAAAAAAAAAACAATTTATTTCCTGAAGTCTTTATTAACTGCCTCGTAAAAACTTAACTCTGGAAATGCCGCTGGAATCGGGCAATCTCTCCCTTTCAGACGCTTCTTGCGGGTCATAAAAGATGATAGCATGTCCCGAATGCATACAGGGTGTTAATAACTGAAATAACTGCATTTGTGTATTTTACTCAATTAACCGGGGAAAAAAAATGTCAAAAATTGCAGTAGCTGTGTATTATAATTGGAAAACGAGTTCACCATTGGTATTTGATTAAAAAGTGTCTATTTTATGTGGTCGTTAAAATGTCGTTTAGATAAGGACTTCACTACTTTTGAACGTCAGTATCTACATTGTTATTTTATTTTCGCTAAAGAGAACGAACAGGCGAGAGGCAGCAAAGTAAAATGCGAAAAGGCATTTGCACAATGGGATTATCCAGTCATGCTTACTGTCCTGTCGCTGGATTTTCTTTCCTTGAACACGGGGATCTTTCTTACCTTTTCTTTTGCCTTCCTATCTTTGGTTAATGTTCTTACATGCCAAGAGTGCGGAAATAGAACATGCTAAATAAAGTCACTAACTGAACCATTTCGAAATCTGTTATCTATTTGTTATATTTTTTCTAATGAATATATATATATATATGTGTATTGTTTAGTTGTTTAGCAATTTGGAACTCTATAAGGTAATTTTCTTACTTTCCAGGCGTTCTATGCGTTCCTTTTTACTTTGGGCTTCTTCTGCCAACTTCGCCGTAGTCTTGACGCCCTCTCCCGATTTCTGGGCCTTTTCCATAATGGTACACGCCCTTAATACGAACGCGGGTACGGTTTCTTGTTTCTCTTGCTTCGGGATGTCCACGAGCGTCCAGTATTCCGTTTCCAGTCGGATCACCTCCTAGAAGGAAGAAAATAATTCATCCGTGGACGTGATGGTAAGTGTCCAAATATTATTTATACTTTAACTATACGGGTATTTTTAAGCTAAAACCGCTTTCTGTATGAACCCATAAAACACCCTAGCGAAAGTTAGTTTCTTGTCCAATGGAAACGATTTTAAATTAAAGTTGACTTTGATAAAGTGCGGGATTAGGGATTACCTAATCTCACATGTTGATAATGGATACTGGCTACATTTCCAATTCGTTCTTATTGTTATTGCTAGCTCACTTTGTTACTTTGCCGTCGCGCTGCTACGAAAATGGAATTGTCGTCCATTAAACGGGAGATTACATGGTAGCAATCCAATTTTGCTTAAAGTTCACGTTTATTAACGTTCGATCGAGCGCGCGCGTGAAATAATCTAGATAAATGACATTCCGATCGATGATCCGTTAACTTACAAACGGCTCGTTCGCGCTGTGATAGCGTCAAGTGCTTGCTTGTAACACGCTATCTTCACTTGTTTTTCTAACTACGCCACTGGTTAGATGACAGTTGCCATCCGAGAAGTTTACGCGCGGCACCACGACATGCGAAAAATAAGTTATCGTTTTCGCTTTTTTCTGTTTTCTTTTTTGTCGCTGCGTTATTCTTGTGAAAATAAATTTTGGATTCAGTGCTTGTTCTCCGACTAAAAGCCCGTAGAAATGGGTAGCGGTAGGGTCTTAAGCTGCCTCTGGATTATGTTCCTGACTGGCGTGGGGTCTATTCCTTTTTCTATCTCGAAATATTCAAACGTTTTGTTTCTTCTACGGATCGAGTTCTTTCTTTTGTTCAGACTCGTTCTGCTGTTTGCTGAGTTGTCCAATAAAACTCCAATTGGATCTTTTTTCTTCTAGAAAAGTTCCTGCGGTTAAGGACCACTTAAGATATCCCCCGTTCAAGTCGAAGGAGTTGCCAAAAACGCGATTACGAAATTATGCGGGGACAGCCGAACCAAAAACAAGAAATGAAATTTTGTCTTTTGTTTATTCCCTTGCACAAATGTGATCGAAATTTAAAATTGTGTAAGGCTTGTGGTTGGGCCTGTACTGGAACATAGTCTTCCAAGACTTGGTGTAATAGAGTTCCGAACTGTCTCAGAATTTTCGCAGTTTGACACAACAAGTTTAGGCCCCTGTGACCGTAGAAACCACTTGGTATTGACGTACAGTTTGTTGGGTGACGCACAAATGCCTCGCTTTCGAAATCGAGAAATAGTTTCCGAGTGACAAAACTTCCTGATAAAGGATCAAACGACGGACATGAATAGAAATGACAATCCTTCATCTAACAGTTGACTAGTAACTGCGACTACGATTATTGTACAACATCGAAAGTAAATGTTTTAAACTTTCTCGAGCATTTTGAAGTCATTACATTGTAGTTAGTTATTATTACGTTGTGGTGAAATTGAATTACATTGCGGTTATACGGCGCGATCAAACTTGAGAAAATTTACATCAGATTCAATTTTGAAACGTTCAAAAAGTTTTAGAAAATACTACAAATGGCACAGTGAACGCCATCTGTAGCACGATGCTACATTTTAGGATTACGTATGCTCCAACAAGGTCCACTTGTGTGGATATCTACTTGCTGAAAACGAATCCCGGCGTAGCCAACCTCAACGTGATAGGCACGTTAGCTTAATCGAATAAAATAATTCGAAGTGGNACTTCGAATTATTTTATTCGATTAAGCTAACGTGCCTATCACGTTGAGGTTGGCTACGCCGGGATTCGTTTTCAGCAAGTAGATATCCACACAAGTGGACCTTGTTTGAGCATACGTAATAATAAAATGTAGCATCGAGCTACAGATGGCGTTTACTGCGCCATTTGTAGTATTTTCTAAAACGCGCTGTTAAGACACCAGGTAAAAGTTGGTCTGTGTTCTGTTGGAGATGCCTGCGACGCGCTGATGAGATCCAAAAGTCTGGCAGTTTCGACAGAATACAGACCACTTCGAATTATTTTATTCAAAAAGTTATTAATTTGTTATCTATTTCGATAATTTCTTTACGATTTTTTTCGCACTGGGGTCGTTGTTAGGGAACGGGCTTGTGAAACGGGATCGTCGTACTTTTTGATCGATAAGCTAATTATGAACATACTTACTTATTAAACTAGTAAAGAGAATGAGAAGGCAATAATAATGAATCGCTAATCTCTCAAACGCCGACAAAGAGAAGACGCTCGCCCCGATGTCAACTTAATAACGAACTTTCAATTTAGAACAGACGCTGGAGCGTCGCGGCGGTCGACTTGTGCGCCATCGAACCCGGACGCCTTTGCCCCATTTTCTTCTCTTCATTACTCCGTATTATAACCTACAAGCATCGATTTAGAATTAAACGAAAAATGAGATAGATCGATTCCGATCGTGGTGTTAATTTTAATGAACGTCTGTCAGTTGCTCCGTCAATTGTAATTGGACAAGGAATGACGTTAGGTAGTTTCGATTTGGCGATAATTGGAATATATTTCTGACACAAGGGTTGGATAATAACATTCTCTTTGTAACTACCATCAGTCTAAGTGTTGAGTCTTCGACTGAAAGAAAAGGGACATGTTGCTGTTGTTGTGGTAGTAAAGGTATAAAGAAATAAAAATGCTTTCCACTGTTATCACTGTTGTTTATTAACTCTGGTCATATTGGTTCTTCATCATCATCATAAGGTCGTCAGTCCTGAGACTGGTTGGACACGCACTTCCACTCTTTCCTATCCTGAGCTAATCTTCGCATTTCCCTAAAACTAGAACAACCCACGTCCTTAACTATTTGCGAACAGTAATCTAATCTGGGTCTATCTCTACTCCTCTTAACTTCTGTTTCTGCCTCTAATATGTCTCTGATTAGACCTTCACGCATAAGAAGGTGTCCCACCAACCTATCTCGCCTAGACTTCCATAGAATCCTGTGTTTTCCTATTCTATCTAATACCTCTTTATTTCTAACCTTCTCTATCCACGGTATCCTCATCATTCGCCTATAACACCACATTT
Source organism: Agrilus planipennis (assembly GCF_000699045.2). Classification (NCBI taxonomy): domain Eukaryota; kingdom Metazoa; phylum Arthropoda; class Insecta; order Coleoptera; family Buprestidae; genus Agrilus; species Agrilus planipennis. The sequence goes on from NW_020438923.1 coordinate 1,135,409, forward strand.
CGAACGCTTCTAACCTTTTGTTTTCCGCCGCGCCCACCGTCGCCCAAGTCTCAACCCCGAATTATAAGCCATTTAGCAAAAGTTTTTGTAAATTTTAAGTGAAAGAAATTGAAACTATGTCCAGAGTATCTGCAGCAAGTAAAGCAGGGCTTCATGCCAGAAGTTAAGTCAAGATTTTGCATAAGCAAATTAATTAACTAAAATAGTGAAGATTCCTCGTATTAAAACTGTCTGCAATGTCCTAACAAATTCTGCACAGCTGGCTGCTTTTCATTTTGTAATACTGAAACAATGCATCAAAAGTTTTTCGAAATTCTTATCTAACTATGCGTCATGCGCTTCGTGGAGGGATGATGTTGTTTGAGGAATCTATGTCAGAGATAATTTGTATTTTGCGATAGTAGTAAGTATTTTTTGGCCTTAAGATAAGATGACATCTGTCTGAGATCACTTATCTTTATTAATGTAATAATTGTTGAATTTTGCTACCACATCCTACCTCCTCTGTCCCTATGACTAAATCTTGACATTTGACAAATCCAACACTTCAATATTGATTGATGATTTTTATGACTATACAAGATTAGGTAGGCCTCAGACACAATTACATCCCTTTTTCAAATTCCAGAAGTCGCATCTTACATATGTATACGAATTTCGGGAGTGGGGTTGGGGGGATCGAAAGAGGAGGTCTCCCCCACAACTGTACCATAAAAAGTTCGTGGCGGTCTCACCCACATAAAAAGTTATAGGGGTTCAAAGTTAATAAATATGCCAATTTTTATACATTTCTAGGCATGTANTTTTCGACCCAATTACAATAACTTCCTAATGGGAAGTTAATAAAAATAATAAGAAAGTTATAAAGAACATTATTTAAATATCTTTATCAATAGGGTATGTTAGGTTAGGTTAAGTTATCGGGTTTTGTTCAAGTGACCACCCTCTTTCGATCCCCCACCTCCACCCGCTTGAAAATAATTATTTTATTGAATTTTATTTGAATTTTAGTGTATGAAAATTGTCAAAATAATCAACTTTCAACCCCCATAACTTTTTATGGGGGTGAGACCGCCGCAAATTTTTTAAGGAGTTTAGTGTATGAAAATTGTCACAATAGTCAACTTTCAACCCCCATAACTTCTTATGGGGGTGAGACCGCCACGAACTTTTTATGGGTTTTTACTCAGGTGTCCACCCACTTTCGATTCCCCCTACCCCCACCTCCATCTAACCCCCATAACTTTTTATGGGGGTGAGACCGCCACGAACTTTCTATAGTACAGTGGTGGGGCAGACCCCCTCTTTCGATCCCATCCACCCTTCGGGGGTGGGGGCCATCATCTAGACATTTACCAACTTTATTGTAAACTACTTCTAGACAATTTAAGACACAAGATAATTTTCCGTAGGTTTGATAAGTTGAAAACTTCTGAACCATTCAGTTCTATATCTAAATTGCGGACTCAATAAATCTGTATCGCGATACGACGCAATTCGCACAGCTCCGTTTTGGATTCACCTCGGAAAACGAAGTGATTTACCGCGTCTGTATATGGTATATGTGTAAAACATATACAAATATATGCATATATGTATACGTGTAGGGTTTTGTATGATAGCAGAGATGCTATTCTGCTAAAAACATTCACATGTATGTATATATTGTATAGTACGAGGGTGGATTGATAAGTTTCCGGCCTAACCAAGAGATGACGCCACTAGGCCTACCTTGAGGTGACATTCTATAGTACCATCCTTGGATAGCTTGTAGCTATAGTTTCAGCCCGATCTCCTTGCTAGTGTAGGTTTGACAGCACGCTGAACAAGACGCCTCTGTGGTTTTCGTAAAAATGGAAAAGCAGGAAAATCGTGCTGTCATCAAATACTTTTATTTGAAGGGGTTAACGCCGAAGGAAATTAAAAAAGAGATGGACTCAACACTGGGGACATCCTCCCCGTCATATTCAACCGTTAAGCAGTGGGTTTCCGAGTTTAAAAAGGGTCGTGTGAGCACCTCTGATGGGCCTCGCTCAGGACGCCCCGTTGAGGTCACAACTCCAGATATGATCGAAAAAATTCATCAAATAGTGCTGGGAGACCGCAGATTGAAAGTGCGTGAGATAGCTGAGACCTGTAAGATGTCATATGAACGTGTGCAACATATTTTGCACCAACATTTGCATATGGAAAAGCTCTGTGCAAGATGGGTGCCGCGTTTGCTAACAGTCGACCAAAAATTGATTCGAAAAAACATTTCTACCGCAAATTTGTCATTGTATAAGCGTAATCCAAGCGAATTTTTGCGTCGATTCGTAACCGTTGACGAAACGTGGGTCCACCACTACACTCCTGAAACCAAAGAACAGTCTAAACAGTGGATTGGACCAGGGGAACCAACTCCAAAGAAGGCAAAAACAATTTTTTCGGCGAACAAGGTTATGGCTACTGTTTTTTGGGATGCAAGAGGTATTATATACATTGATTACCTTGCAAAGGGTAATACTATCACTGGTCAATACTACGCAGACTTATTGCAACGTTTGAGCCACGAGGTGAAAATTAAACGACCTCATCTGGCGAAGAAAAAAATCTTGTTTCATCACGATAACGCACCAGCGCACACGTCAATCGTTGCGACGGCTAAAATCAACGATCTAAAGTTTGAATTGATGCCGCACCCTCCTTACTCTCCAGACCTAGCCCCGAGTGACTATTTTCTGTTCCCTAATCTCAAAAAATGGCTTGGCGGTAAGAGATTTGCGGACAATGAAGAAGTAATCGAAGCTGTAAATGGTTATTTTGAGGAGCTTGACGAATCAGTCTATAGAGATGGCATTAATAGACTGGAACACCGCTATGAGAAATGTATCAGCCTTGGAGGAGATTATGTTGAGAAATAAAAAAAAAAAAATTTTAAAAACCTTGTTTTTCTTGGTCAGGCCGGAAACTTATCAATCCACCCTCGTATACATGATGTATTCACGCTGCTACGTTAGGATTCGGGCGCACAACACACACACACCAACTTCGTATTGTTTTATTGATGATATCTGGAGTCTCAGGTGTACAAGCTCGGGATTCATAAAGGAATTTTGCGTTGTAAAATCCGCTGAACAGGCACAACTTTGTTTCCGTCAGATAATATAACATAGTAGTGTAAACGCTTTGAGAAAATCGTATATTTTTTCATTTCCTAATGTTTTCAAAATGAGATATAGGAACATGAATATAGAGATTTACGATCGGACTGCTCTCTGACATTTTCATGATCATCATAAGATCGTCAGTAATCTAATCTAGATCTACCTGTACTCATCTTAACTCCTGTTTCTGCCCCTAATACGTCTCTAACTAGACCTTCATGCCTGGGAAGGTGTCCTGCCAACCTATCTCACCCATATTTTTAATTGACTTCCATAGAGTCGTCTTTTCTCCTATTATTAATCGTTCGCGAGCATGAAGTGACTTCTTTTTATTGAAGGCGACTTAACCCTGCCCTATCCTCTGCTTTATATCCCTACTACTCCTTCCGTCCTGACTTATCTGTCTTCCTCGATACCTAAAATCAGCCACTTCTTCTAATTTTTCGTCTCCTATCTTTATATTCGCTCTTTCCCTACCTTTTCTTCCCTTGCATACCAGTATTTTTGTTTTATTTTAATTTATTTTCATACAGTACTGATCTGTCAGGACCGCTTCCATTTTATTTAAAGCTATCTCTAACTCCTCCTTGCTAGATTCTAATACTGCTATATCATCTGCAAATCTAAGCGTACTAATCTTTTGCCCCTGTATATCTATCCCTACAGTTATACTGTCTTTAATAGTTGAAATATCTTCGATGTGTAGATTAAAAAGTAGCGACGACAGTGTGCATCCCTGTCTGTATTTTTATTTTCATAGATTCCACTGAACACAAACTAGAGGAAATTGTTGATAGCAACGCGTATTGCTGTGCTAATAATGATCCCAGGGAAAAGATGATTTTTATACGGGTCTTACAGTTGTCGTGCTCTTTTTGAATTGACTGCGGAATGAAAACCATTTCATCCTTAAAATACATCCGTCAGGTTTTCTGGAACAACGTGCAACATTAGTCAAGGAAAAATGCTGCAAAGTCACTCGGAGAAGTTAATCCGAAAACGTCTGACCACAATCGGGTCACTCGCTGCTTGAAGTACCTACTTCGCATCTAAGGATCAACCGAATGTTTTAAAATAAACTCGGTAATTCGCGTCTCCAATGGTGGACAACATTTTGAAAAACTTGAACGCGATATGTTCTTCGTTATCCTACGGAAGCCTTGTGGTCTTTGACATAGCTACCGATTTTGACGTCAACTTTGTTATGTGTCTGTGAGTGAATCTAAATTTGCTGAATTTTATTTATAACAGTGGCATCCCTGACAAAATTGGTATAAAGTAGGAGATAAAAGGTGCTCCTATTACTAAAACCATCATAATTCGTCACTCCTGATGACGATGGTATGAAACTTTAAACCATAAAATCATCCAGATTTAACACCCTACAGAGCAGATGTAACTGCATCAACAGACTTACAGATAATACATTTATGTATGTCTTCAAAAAGAGTAAATATAAGTCGGGATTATACATGGTTCAAATTTTGATTAACAATTTAATAAAGTTTTAAAATAATAGAAACAAGATCATTAACTATGTTGTTGGTGTAAGCGGAAGCCCCCACCAGATTAATTGCGAGTAATAAAATAGCAAAAGTTCATGGAGTTGTCATATTCCCGTAACAGGAAATTTGTTCACTTCTCCCCTTCTTCCCCTAGCTACCCTTTTACGATTAGCGCGACGCTAGGAGACATCGCGTCGTCAAGCCGTTCTACGTTGTGTTCTCTCCGTAAGCAGAATTTTAGCATTTTGAACTGTTTGCTCTGGCAGAGGAGCAATTTGTAGGATAAGGGAAACCGAACCAGGCAACACAGACCGGAGACGACGACTCTTTTCAATACTCGATTTATCCGTCTTCCTCTTTAATTCTCTTTCTAAAATTAGCTCAACGAGAGCTCGGTTATAGTATTAGTTTTATTTCATGAAAACTTCATGAAATTTTGTCGTTGAAAAGGTTCAGAATCCTGGAAAAATCACGAAAAAATATATCTATTGGGTTGTTCGGAAAGTCATTTCGTTTTTTCCCGACAGAGGATTTAATTGTATTCTTTTGCACCCAACTTCACATTTAAGCCGTACAATTTTTATATGCTTTGAGAGCTCATATAGCAAGGCTTGTGTGTGAAAAATTCCAATTAATTCTACGCAGTAGTTTTTGGTTGGTGCCCTTTTAAATATGGAGAGCGATAAGCAGCATTTTCGACATATCTTACTGTTTTACTACAGAAAGGGTAAAAATGCTGTTCAAGCCAGAAAGAAATTGACTGATGTGTATGGAGAAGGTGTGTTGACAGTACGCCAGTGCCAGAACTGGTTCGCTAAATTTCGATCCGGCAATTTTGATGTCGAAGATGCACCACGTTCGGGAAGGCCGGTTGAAGCTGATAAAGACGCGATAAAGGCATTAGTTGATGTGAACCGGCGAATAACAACACGTGAGATCGGATTGAGGTTAAATTTATCAAATTCAACAGTTTATGACCACTTGAAAGGCCTGGGATTATCCTCGAAGCTCGATGTATGGGTTCCCCATGTTCTCACAGAGAGAAATCTGTGTCGCCGCATTGACGTCTGCGATTCGCTTCTCAAACGTCACGAAAATGATCCGTTTTTGAAGCGCATCATCACTGGGGACGAAAAATGGGTTGTATACAACAACGTCAAACGCAAGAGGTCATGGAGCAAAAAAGATGAACCGGCTCAAACCATTTCCAAAGCCGATATTCACCAAAAAAAGGTGATGCTGTCTGTTTGGTGGGATTTTAAAGGAATCGTTTTTTTTGAGCTTTTACCGGATAACACAACGATTAATTCGGAAGTCTACTGTCATCAGCTGGACAAACTGAATGATGCACTTCAACAGAAAAGGTCAGAACTAATCAACAGGAAAGGTGTAGTGTTTCACCAAGACAACGCGAGACCTCACACAAGTTTGGTCACTCGCCAAAAGCTTTTACAGCTTGAATGGGATACAATGCTACACCCACCATATTCTCCAGACCTGGCACCATCGGATTATTATTTGTTCCGGTCACTCCAAAATTTTTTAGACGGTAAAACCTTCACCTCAAATGAGGAGGTCAAAAACCTCCTCGATCAGTTTTTTGCCAGCAAAGACCAAAAATTTTATGAGCGTGGAATTATGCTACTACCAGAAAGATGGCAAAAGGTGTTGGACCAGAACGGTCAATATATAATTTAATAAAGTATTTGTTTATTATACGAAAACTGTCTTTCATTTCCACAAAAAAAAACGAAATGACTTTCCGAACAACCCTATAGATGTCGGGTCGCTATAGACACCCTCCGGGATTTGATTGTGTTACCTTTATCATGCTTTTCAGGAGCTTGTACCTCTGGAAGATGTTATTGACAGCTTTGCTGTCGTTGTACTTTCCCATTAATCCTACCAAAGCCTTTTTCGCAGTGTCGTAAGATTCGTCCAGTCTCATCCTAACAGCTCTCAGTCTTTCGTTGGTATCTATGACTTCTTCTTTCGTCTGTCCACTCGCTGTCCCTTCGTCTTTCACGTCCTGAACTATTCTTCTAACGCTTTGCGTGAATTTTCCGACCAAATTGGTCGAACCTGTCAAAACAATAGAAAGTAATTATTGCGAGAACTCATTATCGCAGATCTTTATGTTTTTTTTATTCATTTTTTGGATGTAAATAACCGGCAACATCCGATGTGATGAATAATATGAATAACAATTGTGTGCGTACAGCGAGGATGCTGTTTTAATTCCATTTGCTGTTAACGGGCCGGAAAGAATTAACTTTTATTGTAATCAACTTCCGGCTATTCATTTGGTAACTTTTTCAGAAAGTGGTTCCTATTAATGTGTGCAAAAATATTAGTAAAAGAATAGCATTTTTTTTTATAACAATGATTGATATTTCTAGTGGTTAATATTAAATATTAATATGAAAATTCGTTCTCATAAATTACCTCAAAACAAAAATTTGTTATTATTACACCCTGTGTGACTTTTAAGTATGGTTTGTCGTTGTTGCTTTTGTCGCCTCTTGTAGCTCAGCGATTACAGCATTGGTGCGTAAGGCCAAAGGTCCCGGGTTCGATTCCCGGCGAGGGCGCGACATCAACAATAAATTTTTCCTTACTTATTGAAAAAGTTAACAATGAATTTTCAAATTAATATGTAACAATGATTGATGTTTATTATTTAACGTTAATTTAGAGGAACTTAATTAGAAATAAGTGGCGAGAGAGATTTGAAGGAATTAATTTCCGGCGTGGTATTCTACAAATGTAGGTACATATATCCCAATGACGTGTTTAACGTCGCGATCAAAGATGGCTCGGTGTAATTACTCTGGTTCACATAAACGTATTCTGCGGCACTCTGTTAGGGTAAAGGGGACGAATACGTATAGCGCGCTGATGGTGTTTCTGTGCTTAAGTGGTTTAGGGTTTAATCAGATTATTTTTAAGCCAGGATATAAATGTAGACCGTCTCTATTTTAAAGGGACAATGAATTAAGGAAACGGAGAATCTCGAGGCAAATAATAATAAGAATTGTAACAATAACAACGGGGAAGTCTTCGCGTATTTGTTCTTCTGGCGGGTATAGGGAATAACAGGGATAACGATGTGTTTGTTCAACGGAGTCCGCATCAATTGATGACGAAAATAATATTTATTCTTCTGTTTCTGACTGTTGCAGAGATGGCGATGTATTTTCTTTTGAATGACGACCTAACAGATCAAACTTGAATATTTCACAAAATGTGTTCTTTCTTATGATTATTTATTTATTTATAGCTGTATATTTGGTAATAATTTTGTGTTTTCTTTTTCAGGAATAGCATCCACCAGCCGATTCTAAGGGTGAGTAGTTTTGATTCTTATTGTTTACTAACACAGTTTGTGACTTTATCGACTTTTTATTTGACTTGACTTCTCGACCACAGTAGCGAGACGTGTAGGTTGGTTGGTATTCGGTTGCAACTATTTACGGGGTGCTGATGAGAACCAATGATCTTAAAATCGCAATTCAGGTGACGAAAAGCTAACGAAAAATACCATACACATTTTTGTGTATGAGTCGGTCTAAAAGTGTTGTAAAGTGAGTGCAGTGGTCTAAAAGGTAAAAAAAATCTTGATTTTTTATTACATGAAAACCAAGTTGCGTTATTAAATTTTGACAGGAAACTGATTTTACATTTAGCGTAGTTTTACTATAATTAAATTTTTTTTTTAATAAATCCTTGGTGCTACTTGGTACTGAGGAAAAAGAATAGAAAACAGCTCAAAGTAATAGGTAAGTATTAAGAATGTGTGAAGTAATGAATTAGTTAAATAGCTTTTCCTCAACGATAACCTATTATTTTGCCACATAGTCTATATGAAAAAATTTTTGCTTTTCTGAAGTTTTTATTCTGCAAACGTACATATAATTTATGAGCAAGTAGGTAAAGTAAATAATGATTGGTATAATTTTCTTCTAACTATTTGTAATTTCCACTTCGTGATTATTTAATTGACGCGTCCACTATGCCGTTTGTTATAAGTGTAATCAATAGCTACTATAATGTAATTATTGAAATATTAATTGGATATAATAGTAAAGAAAACCTCGAATGTGATCATTACCTATAGTGATTTCATCGAATTAAATCAATAAATTGATAACGGATACTATGCAATTCTAAATATATCTAAAAGTGTACTCATACAAATCGTCTAGAATTAAGGACTATTGCGACAGAATCTATAAATTGTTACTATTAATTACTACTAATCTGGATGTTGAATACAAATATCGTTGTAAAATTGTTAGAAACCTAGAAATTAATTTAATAGACAAAGACTACTATTTTAAACTTCGTGATGAAAAAAGAACTTTGCTTTCATCATTGGCTTCTAGGTAAAGGTTCGATCCTTTCGCCTTGCCACTTTATGCTAACTAATTTTTTTTGACTGTCGTGAATTTCAATTTGACCTATGATGCCAACTGCAAATTTGCAGAAGAGCCGCGCCAGCAAAAACGTTTTGACATTTAGCGAAAGTGATTGTGATTTTATTAATTTGCACGTTTCGAGTTCGTTGGTCATTTCACCTTCTTAAACGTTGTAAATGCTTAATATAATACCCTTGAAAGTGATTGCCAAGCCATTTAGTCCATTTGCAACATTTCCTTATTTAGTGTTTTTTTATTCGACCATCCCCAACGTAAAATCAAGGATCTTTTAAAAAGTATTCGATCGATTGGTTATATAACGGTGGGAAAATTGAAATTAAAAAAAAAAAAAACAGTTGCTCCTGCTGTTTACTTCTTCTGTTTTTATTAGACATTTATTTCTATTGAAATTTTGATTTATGTGAGATTTCAATTATTTCATCGATTGCCTCCGTCGCGGCCGACTAGATCCGGTTTTCCATAGATCACTGAATAGCGTTTGTGTTTTTTTTATTCAGCATTATTGTTGATAAAGCAAGGCCCCACTTGCGATCTACTGTAATCCATCTCGTAATTTCTCATTACGCATCTTTGACTTAAGTATTACGGTGACGTCCTTGAAACTCCACGTATTTTTGTTAAATCACTAAAAAGCCAGTAACTTTTTATGTGCATGTCGCGCGCTATTGTTTTCCATTTTTAGTTCTTCAGGAGTAGCATTAGCAAGCAGTTGTTTCGTTAGGAAAAGAGTAAGTTATCGCCTGAATCAAGTGTACTTACAAACAAACAACAGAAATTCCAATTTAAATAGACAGTTTGTCGCACAACATTGTTATTTAACATTTAAAATTTTGTGTTAGTATTGCGATTAAAAATACCCAAAGTTTTCATGTTTACTTTTATTAGTATGACCTTATGTTAAAATTTTACATGTTCTACAGTGAGCAAGGACACAAACTACGGCGTTGTAATTTAATTTCCAGTTGTATTTCTCAATAATTTGTACCGAAAAGACGTTAAAGAGAAACGCTTATCGAAATTCCCTATAAGACAGTAACAATAGTTTTACAGGGGTGTATTTTTAACATAAATCGGAAGAGGTCGACTTTTAAAGAACTAGATGCTTTGTAAAATAGGGTTCTGACTTCGAGACATATAAATCCTTTTTCTTTTATGCGATGGGTGGAAAATAAATTTCACTCTAGCTACTACTACATGTGATATACTGTGTACATTACATAAATACAAACGACCTCCAGGTATACAGTTTAGGTGATCTTGAACTAAAAAGCATTTTTTCTTTGTTGATTTGATGGCATCGTGAGGTTCTATTTAACGTAACGCGCTCGTAAATTTGAAAACCAGCATTAGTTTTATCTGCCAACGTTATTGCCTAAATCCACCTTTTTTTCGGTCGGTTTATTGTGCCGAAGGTAGAACCATTTTCATCAAATTTCCAAATCCAATACGTTTTAAAAAGATAGGCAACCGTGTAAACGTGCGGGTTGCATAATGTTCTGTTACATCAGTTGTTTTACAGTAAACACGATTTGGTTTTGTTTTAGTATCTATCTATAAAAGGAGGAGGATGGTTTTGTTTTTCTATTGTTTTAAATAAAATTGAACTATTAGAATCTTCACATTTGAAAGATAAATATCTCTAAAGCATGTACTTAAAACTACCCCACCTATAACGCATTAAGTTTGTTAAAAGATCAGCATGAATTAGTGACTGTAATAATGTAGTGTAATTGATTTATTGTCCTATAATTAGTATAGAAATTAACTTCTTGGTAGGAACCATTAATAACTTGTTCCACACATAGAATTCGGGTATCTATACATTTATTATTTAATGACGCATTAAAGACAATGTGTCTTCCTTTATTGGCGCGTTTATACCCTTATCGGTAATTAATGAATACAATAGCAAAATTTAGAATATTACTTTCTGCATGTACATGTCTGTTTCACCGTCATACCACCTTTAAATATTTCTTATCTTTACAAATTATTTTTTAAAAATTCACATTCATTTTTTTTTCAAAAATTCACATTCATTTTTTTTTCAAATATAGTTGTCTTATGTTTCACGATCGGTCCCTAGAACAACATAATTTATTAGTATCAGTTGTTAATTTTGAAATATTTCTCACTTACCATTTGTAATTAAAAAATTGCCATTTTGCGCTGTATTCGCTACTGAATCATTAATTACTTAATGAGGAAAGTATAATTTTTCCGTTTTTTGTATAATCTTATTGCAACTAATCGTAAAATATTTTATAGTTTACTTGTTAATTTTCGCACAATGGTATCGATAGATTAAAGTTTATTGATATGATGATGTGTTTTGATGAATGAAGTCATTGCGTCGATCGCGCGAACGCTCATCTGGGAAACCCCGGAGAATAAACGTTTTGAAATATGCTAGGAATGTATCAATCAAAATTGCGGTGCATAATATGGTTACTATTGTCTTCATTGAATGAAAGGTGTGGTCGGAAAAACTGACAAAGTAATAATTAACCGTTTAAGAAAGTGGATTAGACAACACCAATTTCTCTGTGATTTAAAGAAGTGATAATCTTTTAGGCGTATTAAACAAATACAAAACTTTGATCAATTAAGATTCAAAATTTGAATTCCGGGCATTCTAATTTGAAATTTGTCCTTCAACTTGTCACGAACTCTTCGACGATCAACAAAGAACTCTAATTGTAAGTAAACATTACATTAAACGATGAGTGTTAATAATTATAATTACTATACAACAACGAGAGAAATGATCAAATTCATTTATTCTTTCTTAATAATAAAGTGATTGTAGTAAAAGAAGTTGAAGGCAATCGGTAAAAATATGCATAAGTGCACCTTTTTGTATTTAAAAGTAAAAAAGTTTCTTATGTTTAGTAATAGCGTCATTGCCTGACGTAATATCCTGCAACCAATTACAGTAAAATAGTAATATTAGTGTAGTATACGTGATTTTGGAATATCATAGGCAAATAGAAGGGTTAGGAAAGGGACATAAATATTCCCCGAGGGGACGGATGCGCTGCCCAGTGGATACCCTTAAACAAGTGGCTCTTTCGGTTCCGGTCACGTACCGCTACAACATAGCATTACATTAGAGGGTGAAATTGTCCACAAAATTCAACGTGGCACTTCGAACACTGCCAGTCGATAAAATGTGCGACGAAACCGTGAATTTTTACCGACATGTCGGATAGCCGTTTTCATAACTCACTCGTTTTTTATGTTGACGGAAAACAAGAAATAAAGTTGTTCTGGGGAAAATTGTACGTGAAGGTAGTGCAGAAAAATAAAAATGTTGTTAGTTCTACGTCTCCAACAGTTTTCTCAGAAGCTTGTCGTCTTCAGACACGTGCGGAATAAAATTAAACACATGTATCTTCAACTGTTTACCCATTCGTGAAAAAATATATTTGTTTTTCGCCAAGATGGTCAAAAAACAACTTCACCATGTAATTGTACTGAAACTATTTAATTTAGCAATTTAACACTCCTCTGGTAAATATTAATTTGAAATCATTTTTTCGATTTTTTTTAATTAACCCACTACAAACTACCTCAAATTAATGAGGGAAAATTTTTTGTTGTTGTCACTCCCCCGGTGAGGTAGTTTGTAGTGGGTAAATAAATTAAAAAAAATCGAAAAAATGATTTCAAATTAATATTGCATATTAATCCACTATTAAGTAACTAACAATTTCATAGGATTTCATTTATTCGCTGGTAAAGGTACAAAATCTTATCCTAAGCGGTTGCCACTGGTCTTTTATCTAGATAGAGTAATTTATGATCAATTTTTTGTGAACCCTACGAACAAAACAATAATTTGTACTTTATAAAAGCTTAATTTGACCTCTGCCCTTGTAGATGTATCTTTTCGATGCGATTTTGTTTATATTTGTATGTTACATGTTTAGGGTCTATTAAATTTTGATTTGGGGTTGAAACAGCTCGAAATAAACATATGAAAAATCCATACTCGAAACTGGAGCACACCCGACCGTGTAAATTAGATATTTCGATAAATTAACCGGCATCAAAATAAAAATAGATATTTTTTGACTAAAAAAAAAAGAGGATGCAAAACAGTAAGGATTAAATCGAAAAAAATAATCCACAATCTGATTAAAACGACAATAGCGAATGAACAGACAGAAGGTCAGTTTCAAAATTCAATTTATGTTTCTCTATAACTATAGTAATGATAAAATCAATCTCGATGCGCTTAGCTGAGTGGTTTTGTAACTATTTTTTATCATGACAACAAAACCTAATTAGAAATAGTCACGAAAACATCGCTGAATTATTGTGATTGAAACAACTGATAAAATGAATTTGATCGTTATTAATTTTAAATAAAAATTGTAATCCCTATTTCTTAGATGCGTACACAGGACCAAAACATTATGATTATTTTAATATTTTCTTAGTTATATCTGAGACTTGTTTTTCATCTTAGAATTTTGAATGAAAATTTTGGCTCTGAGGGTTCAATTATATAATCAATTGTTTAAATCGAGACAATATTGTAGTTAAAAGTACTTTATTTATAAAAAAAAAAATCAACATTGCTTTGATTAAAACAACTGAATACAAAACAATGGAAGAATGATCATTACGATTTGTAATCAATAATTTGTGTCCTGTCAATTTAACTGTATCAATTACTATCATACACTATCCTTTGGGAACACAATAGTCCTAACTTGAAATAAAATATACTTAAAATTTTTATCCCTGTTGTTTAGCTTCAGATACAGGATAATTGATTTACATATTACGAATAGAAAAATTAAAAATTGTGTCAGAATGTCGGTGTCACGCGTGCTTTGAATAATAGACAGCCTATTTAGCGTAATCCATATCAAACATGCTTGAATAATTTATATAACGGTATTAAGGTAAAAGTACTGATAATGCAGCTATGTCGAAAATGATTCATGTAGCATTTTTATCCTTATGACACCAGCATGTTTGGTTGTAAATGACTTTATCACTCGTATTAATAGTTACATTTTTTTTCAATTTCTTACGTATAACACACGTAGAAATTGTTTTCGGTGAATTTTGGTTTTACTGGCTTCTTTATCAGTGAAATTTTCCGGGTGATGAAACGTTATCGTAATCTTGCCCTATCAGAACTTGTATCTTGTGTTGTCATTGATTTTCGAAATTAAACAATGAATAATTTCTTAATAGTGTACTACTTATAAATATTCTACTTAGTAATTAAAATAACTCTAGCTATTGTATATTTATTATTCCAAATTTAGGTGAAAATTTTTGTAAAGTGTATTCGGAATATCATAGACATTTTTTACTTAACTTTTTCTTATTAAAGTTTATCAAAATGTTGCTCATAACAATCAATCGTTAATTAAGTGAGCTAGTTTTTTTTGGTAATAGTTAAGGTACCACTTTCCATGGAGTTTTCGGTGATTGCCTTCGGGGAGGTGTCGTACTTTCATCCCTTGTTCGTAATATAGGTGCAATTAAAAAATACATCAATATTCTTTTATATAACTAAGCATTTACATTCTTAAGTTTGAAAACATTTTTAATGAGTACGGTTTTGTTTAGATTACTTTTCTAAATTTACCGATTTTACGATAACTACGATTATTTGTTCAGGTACCGAGCAATTCAGTAAACAGAAGTGGAGGAAAATCACGAAAATATAACGATTGTTTTAATACAGGAAAAACACTCAGTTTTGTAAACAAACATTAACTGCAAACGCAGTGGGGTTTTCCCAAGTTAAAAAATAGATCGCGATTAGTACAAGCCAATTATAGCAAATAAAATGTATCGGAATGAGAGCATAGGTCAATAGTTAATGTCACGTATCTGATTTTATATTCGATTTTATTACTTTCAATCGTCATCATCATCATCATCATCAAAGGAAATCTTTTAAAAATAGTTAATGATTGTATCATCATGATAAGGTCGTCAATCCTAAGACTGGTTGGACTTCGCATTTCCTAAAACTAGAACATCCCTCATCCTTAACTATTTGCGAACAGTAATCTAATCTAGGTCTGCCTCTACCCCTCCTAACTCCTGTTTCTGCCTCTAATATGTCTCTGACTAGACCTTCATGCCTGAGAAGGTGTCCTACCAACCTATCTCGTCTATTTCTTATTGACTTCCATAGAGTCCT
>NW_020438923.1:1152592-1154043 GCF_000699045.2 Agrilus planipennis
AATTTATAAATATAAAGGTTTAAATGCTTCTGTTGTTTAACGTTACCACTTCCGTGTGCTGTAACATAAAATCATAACCCATGTAAATGGTGTAGTCGTAAAAGAGTCGTAATCTTCATAAAATTAACGACCATCAAAATCCAACTGGCGCCGATTACTATTACCGGAGTCGAAAACGAATGATTTATTACACACTTGCATTTATAGAATCAAAAGGTGACATCAATGCGCCTTTCGGGTGGTGTAACTGGGCAACATGCCTCTTTATACCTAATAAGTTGAGTGATCTAAGCCTTTATTTTCGTTTATTGATTAAAATAAATGAAATTGTTTGTTCGTTTTTAAGTTAAAAAAAAAAAAAAAACTAATACAAAGTTATAAAATCATAAATTCAATAATTCAATTTTATTTTCTTGTTGTGGTTTATTGAATAAGTATTCCTAATAGTTGTGGTAAACACCATAAATTAGTTCGCCGTAATCATAACAAACTGTTTCATTTGTTTCTGGAGAAAGTCCTTAAAGAGAAGGTGCATTTCCTTCTGAATTTTTATCACTCCTGGACCTGACTGCATATCAATGATTTCCGTTATTTGTTTAATTACACTTAATCAGATAATCGTTCATAATCCTTACGTATTTATGTTAATTACCTGTTTGAACATGTTATTTCATCAATTGTTTAACCAATTAGCCCCGGTTACGTATCGGAAGGGGTCAATAATTGTATAAAGTTACATAGAGACGCATATGTGTATCTAGTTACATATTATTTATTAATACAACGGCTCAGGCAGCGCAATTAGTGCGAGTAATTAATCATATCGTTCAAAATTAGACAAGTCAGCTACAGGATCGTAATCTGTCACAATTAAAAAGACCTTAACTTGTTGCTATACAGTCGAATTGTGCTTGGAACGTTTCCAAAAACTTCAGTTTATTTCCCTCTCTAACAAAAGAAGGTTTACGACGTAAGTAATTGAAATAGCTGCCGTTTGTCGGTCTTAAAAGATGGAATTATAATCCTAACCGGTAACGAAATACAATAATAATAACACAGGTCTGCGAAAAATTTTTTTTGAAAAGTTTTTTCTTAAATTGTTAATATTTGTCGTAATTGTCTCTTAAAAGTAATAGAAAACGATATTCATACGGTTTATACCATGTCACATTAACCCAGAAATACTCAGAGAACACATTTCCATTTGAACCCTTGCCACGTAATGAGTGCGACGAAAAAATATTCGATATCTAGTGTTTCTATGTTTTTAACGATGCTCTTTTCGGTGGTGTTGGTTAAAAATACCTCCGACAATATTAAAGCATGGAAAAATCGAAAATAAACAAAAAAAAACGTGATTTTTGAATTGACTTTTTTCTTAAAAAGTAATTTTTTGTGTCCTTACGATTTTTTTATATGCTTAAAACCTATATAAATCATGACCTCGATAT
>NW_020438923.1:1155735-1158331 GCF_000699045.2 Agrilus planipennis
ATAATAGCGCGCTATAAACTATTTTATTTTTCAGGCGGTGTAAACGACTATAGTTACTTTCAGACTATCTAAAATAAAGTAAAAGACAATATAATGCTCAGTCAGAGAGTATTAAATAGAAATATAAACTATAAAATGAATTTTGTGAAAAAACAAATAAATTTGCCGATTCAAAGAGCTATATATATATATACATATATTAATCTACATACAAAAAAAATGTGACGTGATACGGTAAAACAAAGTTTATATTTGCAAATTATAGACCAAAATTTACATGCTTAAGATAAATTTATACAAAAAAACTTATTTTTCGCAGACCTGTGTAATAATCGTACACAGATTCGCATTACTTTGTACGAATGTGATGGAGTCACTAGGGTTTACTACTAGACTGCTACCCTTTTCATGTTCTCTCCGTTTTCTGGACGATGCTATTAAAGTCGATTTTAACATCTATTAAACGCCCTTTAGTTGCACTTAAGTTTTGCTTGATTTATGCATTGATTTAATGAATATGAAGTTCAATTTTAATCGGTTTCTTATTAGGCACGAAATAACAAATTAATAAAAGTAGTAAAAGTCAAAAAAAATTATATCACACATTTAAGTGTCTCAATAAATAGTAATCAAATCAATCTGAAATCATCCAAGTTAGGTGAGACAGTTTTTCAATCAAATTATTAATTTAAATTAAAATCACATTCCAATTATGTAAGACTATNGTGTCCTACCAACCTATCTCGTCTATTTCTTATCGACTTCTAAAGAGTCCTCTGTTCTCCTATTCTTTCTAATACCTCTTCATTGTATATAACATGATTCTGTTTTGGATTTTATGCATAAAAGAATGCAGTAATTTATTCTTTACTGTATATCCCTATCAAAAATTGGATGGTTCTCCCAAATTTCAGGGACGAATGTGTCCCCTCCCAATCGCATTATAATTCTCACTTTCTTCCCTCGACTATTATATTCATTTTGGCATATATTATATAAAAATAGAACCCTGTATTTTACTTTTAATGACATATCGGAAAATCAGTGACGTATTTTACTTGGGTTTCGGAAAAGCGTTTTATCACTAATCAAAGAACATCACCCTAACTCTCCAACCTACATATAACGAATGTACTTGAATAACTTTAGTATAAATGGGTACTCGACCGGCCCATAAATACCGTTGCAGCGGTTCAATTATAGTTAGAGTCACAATTCACTTGTTTGAAGTCAAGTCGCCAAGCATTGTAACGGCGGTTTGTTGTTGTGTTGTGTAGTCAGTTGTTTCGTGTGACAACTCGAGAATGGACTTAACTCGGTTTTGTTAACATAAGAAGTCTACCGAGTGTTCTGCAGTTCATTCATTTGGATTTTTCGATCGACAGCGACTCGAAAGATCTGTCAGGGATTTTTCTATTAGGATTAAATAAAAATAATGTAAGTTACGTCCAAATTTTGAATTAGATAAAGGGCTAAGGTATTTTAAATCTTTTCTATAATCAAATGGTAAATGGTAAATATCCAAATGAAAACGTATTTCAATTTTCTTTTAATGAAAATCTTGAATTAATTTTCAATTAAAGATGATTGAATCAAATCGAGTACGTTAATTGAACTAAATTAAAGTTTGTTGTTTATTTGTTTCGAAAAAGAAGATTCCTTGCGTCATTTCTTTTCTATTTTGGCATTCACATTAACGGTTATTTCATGATGAGTCGAATTTACCGTTTAAAAATAATTTAAGGCGTCCGTTAAAGCTTCACGAACGAGACAGTGAGTTTTGAGAGATTAATTTTTGAGAATGTTTCCAATGACCTCGTCCATTATTCGTACACTTCTATTTGAAAACTTGATATTTCTCGTGTATAGTAAAATTTTGACTGCTATTATTCAAGGTAAACCGTCCACTAAATCAATTAGAAATTCTGGTTTGTTATTAGTTATTATAGTAAATTATGCCATTTTAAAGTTTTTGTTGGTGTAATTTTTCGTAAAAACGCTATTATTTAATAGCGGTTAGTGATTAACGGTTTATTAACAAGTACATTATTACGTACACGGGTAGGATGAAGTATTCAAGAAACAGCACTTTAAATTAATTAGCCTTTTAGGATTTCCTAGAATAAAAAAGTTTAGTACAAAATGTTTTTTCTACTACTTGAAATGTCACTTAACATATAAAATCTTTTCGCCATCATCATCGAGGGTATAATACATCGATTATTTAAATACACGCTGCTAAGTCATTTGGTTGTGTGCTTTCAGTATTTTTAAAATTCAACAGAGAACATATTAAAAAAGTATTCAAATACAAATAGATAAACAAAAGAAGATCAAGACGAAGACTATTCTAATCTTGATATTGCTCTTAGTCTTTCACATTTAATCTGATATTTTTTTAATAATTCTTCTAAGCAGAAATTTTTCTATTTACCGACGCAACAATTGTCTTAAATGCTAAAATTTTCTGTTATTCTTGCGAGATTGTCATGACTTTTAAAGAAAATAGTGTCGATAATTGTGAGAAAAAACTCGAAAATCTTTTTTTTTATATTATTAGGGTCAAAATCTAGCAAAGCAAACTGTTGCTTCAAAT
>NW_020438923.1:1158559-1167851 GCF_000699045.2 Agrilus planipennis
AAGTTAAAAAAAAAAAAAAAAACTAATACAAAGTTATAAAATCATAAATTCAATAATTCAATTTTATTTTCTTGTTGTGGTTTATTGAATAAGTATTCCTAATAGTTGTGGTAAACACCATAAATTAGTTCGCCGTAATCATAACAAACTGTTTCATTTGTTTCTGGAGAAAGTCCTTAAAGAGAAGGTGCATTTCCTTCTGAATTTTTATCACTCCTGGACCTGACTGCATATCAATGATTTCCGTTATTTGTTTAATTACACTTAATCAGATAATCGTTCATAATCCTTACGTATTTATGTTAATTACCTGTTTGAACATGTTATTTCATCAATTGTTTAACCAATTAGCCCCGGTTACGTATCGGAAGGGGTCAATAATTGTATAAAGTTACATAGAGACGCATATGTGTATCTAGTTACATATTATTTATTAATACAACGGCTCAGGCAGCGCAATTAGTGCGAGTAATTAATCATATCGTTCAAAATTAGACAAGTCAGCTACAGGATCGTAATCTGTCACAATTAAAAAGACCTTAACTTGTTGCTATACAGTCGAATTGTGCTTGGAACGTTTCCAAAAACTTCAGTTTATTTCCCTCTCTAACAAAAGAAGGTTTACGACGTAAGTAATTGAAATAGCTGCCGTATGTCGGTCTTAAAAGATGGAATTATAATCCTAACCGGTAACGAAATACAATAATAATAACACAGGTCTGCGAAAAATTTTTTTTGAAAAGTTTTTTCTTAAATTGTTAATATTTGTCGTAATTGTCTCTTAAAAGTAATAGAAAACGATATTCATACGGTTTATACCATGTCACATTAACCCAGAAATACTCAGAGAACACATTTCCATTTGAACCCTTGCCACGTAATGAGTGCGACGAAAAAATATTCGATATCTAGTGTTTCTATGTTTTTAACGATGCTCTTTTCGGTGGTGTTGGTTAAAAATACCTCCGACAATATTAAAGCATGGAAAAATCGAAAATAAACAAAAAAAAAACGTGATTTTTGAATTGACTTCTTTCTTAAAAAGTATTTTTTTGTGTCCTTACGATTTTTTTATATGCTTAAAACCTATATAGATCATCGACCTCGATATCTAAACATGAAATAATCACCGTTGGTCAAGTCGAAATGCCTTTACAAACTGTTTGATCAAACCAAGTTTAATGTACAGTGGTGGAAGCAATACTTTCTTCTTTCAAACTCGTATTGATGACATTTTTCACTCCGACTTCCAATTGCATTCTAATTTGGACAGAAATGCCTAATAACAATTATTTTGAGTTACCGTAAGTCCACTGTGTTAACACTTCAACACATAACCGGCATATTTTATCGTAACCCAATGTTTATCTTGGTGACAACTTCATTCTGAAGTAAGCTTAATATAAGGATTTTTTACAAAGTCTGTTATATTCAGTCTTTACTTAACTATTGTATATTGTCCGCAAATGTAAAAAAATACATTTGAATTGTTTTCACAGAAGCCATAGATAAAGCACAATCTTTTATTACACGTTAATATTATACGAGGGTGGATTGATAAGTTTCCGGCCTAACCAAGAGATGACGCCACTAGGCCTACCTTGAGGTGACATTCTATAGTACCATCCTTGGATAGCTTGTAGCTATAGTTTCAGCCCGATCTCCTTGCTANGCTGCGAGCATCAATCATTGAGCTTGCTTTTCTGGCAAATGCGTGGCAGTAACATCTGTCGACTCTCGAATGCGTACGTGTGTATTTAATGAATATAAACTGTAAATTCGTGAATCGTGTAGTGGCACTTTTACCTTCATATTTAACGTATATAAGTATTTTTCTATTGCTAAATAAATGATGTGTAAATATGGTAACATATATCACATAAAAAGCCGTCAACGCACTCAATAATAAATAGCAAATTGGTGTAACTTTTTACTCAAACATACATACCTGTATGCTATTATATAATATAAAGTATAAACGATGTATGTTCGAGGTGCGATCCCAAAGTTCTAGGACTGACGCCATAAATCTTTCGAAAATTATTCTTGAGCTTCGCCACGCTGTCTCCTTCAAAGTAGTCCCCCTGTGCATATTATACACCGGTCCCAACGCTTTGGAAGATTTTATGGAAGTCCTTTTTTGAGAACGCGTCGAGTACCGCCTTCGAGTCTTTAAATTTCTTCTTCTAAGGTATCGGGAAGAACCCCATCTCACAAGGAGCTAAATCGGATGAGAAGGGGAGGGGGGCGAGCACCATTGAATTTTTCGCCAAAACTCTCGCATCGCAAATGACGTGTGACATGGGGCATTGTCGTGGTGTAGCATCCAACTCTTTTCACGATAAAGTTCGGGTCTTTTGAGCCTAATGCACTCGCGTAACCGCTTCAAAATATCGCAGTAAAAACTTGAATTCACTATCTTACCCTGTGTACAATTCCCCTAACATCGAATAAAATGATAAGCATGCTCTTCACGTTGTTCCTCACCTGCCTGCATTATTTCGGTTTCAGCTAATCAACACTGACTTGATTGCTGGTTTGTTTCTAGAGCATATCCTTAAATCCACGTTTTGTAGCCGGTAATCACTCCAGAAAGGTTTTCGTCGTTGAATCGAGTTCCTTAAATTCTGAGCAGACGTCAATCCTTTGATGCTCCTGATCAACAGTCAGCAGTCTCAGAACAAGCTTTTCCACTATGATATGCATGCCCAATTCTTTAGTCAAAAATCGCCGACAAGTTCCATAACCGATTCCAAATTTATTGGCAACATGTTCAATTGTCTGCCGTCGATCTTCACGGATTTATTTTTGGATTTACTCGATGTTTTCTGACTTAGTGGATGTGGAAAGTTCGTTTCTGCTTTAAATCGGACATATTCAAATACCTGTGTTCGACTCATTGTATTCCATTAAATATTTGCCGACTCATTTCATACGTTTCAGTAGCTTTTTTTCCGAGATTAAAACAAAATTTAACGCAAGCATGTTTCTCTAATTTTTCGTTCATCTTAAAAATTGTAGAAGTGTACATGTAACACGTTACAAAAACACGCGAGGGGTGGCCGCTATTGAGCTGAGCAAGTTCAATCTTGCTTCGTACACTCATAAGTCATAATGCATCTGCCTAACCCCACCCATCGACGGCTTCGGTGTTTTGGTGTTATGGCATCAGTCCGCGAACTTTTGGATCATAACTCGTATCTATATTGTAAAGTGTACCTACATATTTATACACCTCCTATTTTTTGCAAACTAACTAAAGCAGATAATTGTATTTAATTTCATACTTTTTAGTAATATATTAATCAGAATTTGAGTTTGTCGTAATTGTCTTAACAGTAATAGAAACCGATATTCATATGGTGTATACCACGTCACATTAACCCATAAATGCTCAGAGAACACATTTCCATTTGAACCCTTGCCACGTAATAAATGCGACGAAAAAATATTCGATAACCAGTGTTTCTATGTTTTTAACGTTGCTCTTTTCGATGGTGTTAGTTAAAGTTATCTCCGACAATATTAAAGCATGGAAAAATCGAAAATAAACAAAAAAAAAACGTGATTTTTGAATTGACTTTTTTCTTAAAAAGTATTTTTTTGTGTCCTTACGATTTTTTTATATGCTTAAAACCTATGTAGATCATGACCTCGATATCTAAACATGAAATAATCACCGTTGGTCAAGTCGAAATGCCTTTATAAACTGTTTGATCAAACCAAGTTTAATGTAAAGTGGTGGAAGCAATACTTTCTTCTTTCAAACTCGTATTGATGACATTTTTCACTCCGACTTCCAATTGCATTCTAATTTGGACATAAATACCGAATAACAATGATTTTGATTTACCATAAGTCCACTGTCTTAACACTTCAACACATAACCGGCATATTTTATCGTAACCCAGTGTTTATCTTGGTGACACAACTTCATTCTGAAGCAAGCTTAATAAGCATTTTTTACAAAGTCTGTTATATTCAATCTTTGCTTAACTATTGTATATTGTCCGCAAATGTAAAAAAATACATTTGAATTGTTTTTACAACTCCGAGAAGCCATAGTTAAAGATAAATGAAACACAATCTTTTATTACACGTTAATATTATATCTCTCTCAATAATGGCGCGCTATAAACTATTTTTTTTTTAGGCGGTGTAAACGACTATAGTTACTTTCAGACTATCTAAAATAAAGTAAAAGACAATATAATGCTCAGTCAGAGAGTATTAAATAGAAATATAAACTATAAAATGAATTTTGTGAAAAAACAAATAAATTTGCCGATTCAAAGAGCTATATATATATATACATATATTAATCTACATACAAAAAAAATGTGACGTGATACGGTAAAACAAAGTTTATATTTGCAAATTATAGACCAAAATTTACATGCTTAAGATAAATTTATACAAAAAAACTTATTTTTCGCAGACCTGTGTAATAATCGTACACAGATTCGCATTACTTTGTACGAATGTGATGGAGTCACTAGGGTTTACTACTAGACTGCTACCCTTTTCATGTTCTCTCCGTTTTCTGGACGATGCTATTAAAGTCGATTTTAACATCTATTAAACGCCCTTTAGTTGCACTTAAGTTTTGCTTGATTTATGCATTGATTTAATGAATATGAAGTTCAATTTTAATCGGTTTCTTATTAGGCACGAAATAACAAATTAATAAAAGTAGTAAAAGTCAAAAAAAATTATATCACACATTTAAGTGTCTCAATAAATAGTAATCAAATCAATCTGAAATCATCCAAGTTAGGTGAGACAGTTTTTCAATCAAATTATTAATTTAAATTAAAATCACATTCCAATTATGTAAGACTATATAAATGACGTAAGTGTTGTCAATTTCTGAAATTTATTTTGTGATTATATCTAAAGAATCTTTCTTGATCAAAGTCGTTCCTTAAAATCTTGGGTAATTGATCAAACAACATAATAAAAAAAAATTAAGGCTAAATGGATCTTATGTAAAGTACTAATGGAATTAGTAAATTAAACACAAATTTATTGAAGATTCGGTATCTATTTTAAACGGAGAAGCAATAAAAGGTGGAAAATTTTTCGTTCAATTTTCTTTGCTTTCCTAATCTTCTAACAACACAGACGAACGCCTGTGGTTGGTTTAACTAAGCTTAAATTCTTTTAATAAAAAAAGGGCAGGTTCCCGCGTGATTTCGTGTTTAAATTTAATGGTCCATTGCATCGGTACGTGGAAGATAAAAAGAAGGAAAATAAACAAAAGGATAACGGAAGACAAAAAATACATTTTCACGTCGGCGACTTTCGCAAGAAGGACCTTCACCCTTGAAGTAATTGGTGTGCAAAGTGTCCTTTCCTTTAAATTAAGGAATCGACAGTTTTTTTCAATCGATTTTAAACTCGACATTTTTCTTTTTCTTTCTCTTCTAATGACGAACTTTAAAAATTCGACGTTGTAGGTTGTAGGTGCCCGTCGTTTTTGACGTTGGAATTTTCGAACTATAAATTTTGCAAATCATGAAATTACGGCTTCATTGTTAATGATTGACTGATGTTAGTAAGCAATCGACCGCGTATTTCCAATCTTTGGACCACGATTCTCGAAACATGCGTAATGTTTCTTCGACGTGCTGACAAAGTACAAGTTAATTAAGAATATGCAAAACTTTTTCATGACGACAGAATAAAACTATTTATACGCGGAAGAGTGAACAGGAGATTGTAACTAATAAATTCAGATGGGATAGCTGGAGAACTTCAGATATGTACAATTGCTGTAACGTATTAGAACTGATAAATCGGTAGCCATCTTCTAATAGTAGGTACTTTATTTGATTGTAAATTATACATGTTCCGTTATTGTTTTTAACGAAATTCTTCTCCAGGTCAACTGTCCTAACCAATATTATGATTGCGAATGTGAATTTGTTTGCTTGTTACCATTTCACACCTTAAGTACTCAACCAATCATCATAAAATTTTGTATACACATTGCCAAGGGTACAGGAAAGGACATAGGGTACCTTTTGTCCAGAAAAGAAAATTCTATTTTTGAGAGATACAGAAATTAATTGTATGTAGTCGTCGATAATCTTTGACATGTTGAGGAAAAGCTATTTTGTGTGTGAATTGTTTACTTGATTAATTTATTTTTAATTTTTTTAGAGCGATGTTTGCAAAGATCTTTGTCACAGTGGTGGTTCTACTGATGTGCGCGGATACGTCGTCCTGCGCTTCGAAGTCCGAGGACCAGCGGAAGGATCAATACGCGGCACCTAGCAAAGATACAACAAGCACCACCACCACCAGGACGACGAAGACGAGCATGTCGGACGATAAAAGCGAGATCAAGCCTCTGGAGACGATGTACGGTGACCAACCGCCCCGAGTACCATTGCGCCATCACCGCGCCGGAAGTAAGGGTTCGATTAAGAAACTGCGCAGCAGGAATTATGAATCGCTGTGGCAAGATCCTACCGAATCGCTCCCACCGGCCTACTTTTATTCCTCGTGGACTCCGGCTACGTACACCTTAAACAGACCTTACTACATCCCGGCTTGGGGTCCCGTAGGTGGCGTGCCGATATATTTTCCTCCTCAGCCGTTGTTGGTTAATCCCGGCTATCCGCCGATTAATCCTCCTCAACCTAACAGAGAATATCTCCCCCCGTACGAAAATCCTCCCGCTCCAACCACTGCGCCACCATCGGCTCCCGATTTCGAAATTTCTAACAAATTCGGAGACGGCGACGATGCTCCTGTGTGGGATCTTGCTGATACTCCGCCGCAAATAAATAGGAAACCCTCTGGAGGAAGCAGGATACCTACAAGAAGACCGCGACCCCCCAATCCTCCCACGAGTACTTTCCCATCTGTTGTGCACCGACCTACCACCGAAGAAGCCAATGGGATAAACAGTTTATCGGCGTCGAAAGAGAATGAAAAAAACAAGTCGGATGCTGGGTATTCTGTTGCTGGATCGCCTCCGGCTACCAACGCTCCTGGTAGGTGCGTCTGGGCGATTATCTCTTGTTGTTCAGGTGCTTCTCAAGACGTGACGAACGTCTGTTTCGAACAGTTGGGGTGTTCGGGACCGTTCTGGGACAAGAGCCCCTGTGACAGTGAGTTTGCCAAAGCCGCCATCAATGCCGCGCTCGAGTTCTATAAAACGGGTAAATGAAGTGCGTCCTACAGGTACGAATTGATTGGTGAAGTGTTGCTCTTTTTTTTGAACAAATTAAAAATGGACTGCGTGGTGCTCGGACAGGTAAAAATGATAGAAATTGTGGTAGCATTTTGAGAATCAAACTTCCTAAAAAGTTCTTCGTGTGATGATCTAATTTAATTTATTTATGTTCTATATAAGTATAATTATAGGTTACGATAAGTGTGCTAAATTAATTATCCCGGTGATAATAATTATTATTTGTGAAATGTAAACTAGGACTAACTTAAGACTGTATATATATAAATAAATATTTAATTGATTAATTTTTACGAATTGGCCTCCGTGTAAATTTAAGAATGTATGTTCTAAATGTAATTAATTAAAGAAAATGCTAAATTGTGCTATTAATTATTTGATTTTCTGTAAGATCCTGCATTTCATATGATGTCTTTCACAAGAAACGGGTCATTTTTCTTAAAAAAAAAAAAGAAGAAAAGAAATTGTTTTTTTGTAACTTGTGCATTTTTTGATCGAATTAATAATTTTACCATATTTTACATGGAAGTCAATGACAAATAGGCGACATAGGTTGGTAGGACATCTTCTCAGGCATGAAGGTCTAGTCTCTGACATATTAGAGACAGAAACGGGAGTCAAGAGGGGTAGAGGTAGACCTAGATTAGAAATGCGATGTTTAGCTCAGAATAGGAAAGAGTGGAGGTGCGTGTCCAATCAGTCTTAAGACTGACGACCTTATGATGATGATTTTACATGATAATATACGAAGTGTATGCGATAAGTAATTGTACGCTTTGTTTTTGTTTCTTATTTAATAACAATTGAACCAGTTAAATGGCAGTCATCTTGTAGTTTCAGATATAACGTCAACGACAATGAAATTATATGATACGAATTGTGTGCGACGGCATTTTTAATTTGGTAAAAGCGTCGTACAGGAAAGTAGCTACATGCGGCGCGTATTTCTCCATAATTTGAAAAGCCCGAGGGCTAGCAGTTTTCCTAATAGACGCGACTAGCGATTTAAAATCGAATTTGTAGCGGCGGGCTTTTGCTCAACACATACATATATATGTCTATATATATATACAGTAAAGGGTAGGTCTCTAATAAATTTTCTCACTTAAATTGGATTTTGAACGTTCACTTCAAGATTGTGCTACAGTTTCGGTAAAAGCGATTTCTAATAAATTGTTGCGCTCATTGTGGTGTGGTCGTGGCCGAACGATGAGAAACAAAGATTTTAAAATAGGTGGCATAAAATAGAAAAGAAACTACCCCACCCGCCATGGCGAAATCTTTTCCTTTAGTATTATTTCTTGAATCGACGACGATCGGAATAAGTTAACAATAGAGCCCATCCTGTAAGCCAAGTCACGTTTCACTGCTAAACCTTACTTGCCACCTAACTCATCCTCTCCTTGATCTGGTTCAAAAACTTCATCCCAAAACCTTCCGATAAATTTTCTGTATTGGTAACCGATTATAATGATATCGCTGTAGTCTTCAATGGTGTATTTAAAAAGTTATAAAACGCGTAAATTCAAATAGTTTAAATATGAAATTTGAGTTCAATTGTTATTACACATATGGTTCATATTCTAGGCCATTTTGATTCCAGTCTAATCCAAGATGTGTATTTAATAGTTAGTAGATAATTTTATTGTTATTTATTAACGATAACAATTGCTAAATAAAAACTGCTTAAAATTTTGTCGATTCGGCATGGTTGTCTTTTTTTTATTCGTTTGTTTGAACAGAAAGAAAGAAACAAAGTTAAACTATTGTCAATTGTCTTTGTGATGATAAAGTTTCTATCTGACAAAAGTTGAAATTCTTAATTTAATGGACGTGGAATCGAAACTTTGTGCTGATTGATGACCAATCGAACCTTCAGGAGTCCAAAGCTCAATTGATTTTGGCGCAAGCTTAGTGGTAGATGTTTTCGCTTAAAATCAAAGTCAGTTAGTTACCTGTATCTGTACGTTGGAGGCCTCTCTTATCACCTTTACCCATTATTAGAGGTTTCCAATGTTTTCATTGGGTCCTGAAAAAAAAAATATTTAAAAATTATTATATATCTATATCAAATATATAAAGAACAAA